>NW_007738546.1:0-6267 GCF_000696425.1 Galeopterus variegatus | reverse complement strand
CCAGCTGAGGAGCAGGGGCAGGGAAGAAGGGCCAACTTTTAAGAAAGTTCTTAAATCCAGGACTTCATGTAACCTCCTGGGCAGGGCATCTGTCCCAAGCAGCAGGCGACCCAACTGGAGGGGGGAGGCCGGCTGGCGGGGGCGTCTGGCAGAGGGAATGAAGGAGGCAGATGAAGCCCTGGAGAGCTCCGGCAAACCCCTCACTCAGCACATCTGGAAAAGTTTGGCTCTGATGCCATCAGAGAACTCGGAGGGGCCAGGGAGACAGCCAAGGGCAGGGCAAGCCCGGCTGAAGAAAACTTAACCCCCGAGTCCCTGGGACTGTCCTTCCAAGTCTCTCAGGTCCCTGTGCCCCGGCCCACCCCCGCCAGCAGCTGAGGAAGGGGCTTGAAGGCACAGGGCAGCATCAATGACGCCCGACCTCCGCACGGCAAGGAACAGAGCACAAGCCAGGGCGTTTTCTCCACTCAAGAGCGAGGCAGGGGGCTATCTCCATTTTCCAGAAGGGGAAACTAAGGCACAGAGGAGGGAAGCACTGCTGGCCCTCTCTGCCTTCGGGTCCCCAGCTGGGTCTGGGTGGCCTTCACAGGGAAGTCGCCCAGTCCAGCCCCTCACCACAGAGCTGTCAGGAGGCAGTCACCCAGCTGGCAGGGAGGGGACTGGCCTAGGGCGCCTGCCCGCAGGCTGCGTTCCTTCTAGGTCCCATGGCATGACCCACACAGGCTGTTCTCTCTGCCAGGATCCCTCTTCTGCACCCACACCCCTTCTCTAGTGAAAGCCCCGCATCCCCCAGATCTCTGCTCAAATGTCCTTCCCCAGGGAAACCCTTGGTCCAGGCCTCCCTCCACTGCTTGTGAGTCTTTGATTAACATGTGGCCCCCCACACCCCTTATGAAACCTAAGGCAAGGCCACTGTCCCCAGTGTACCCAGACCTCACAGGCTCTGGGCTTCACGAGAGCAAACATGAGTTTTGGTGCTACCTTCACCCCCACCTCCAACACACACCCACACTACAAAAATCCAACATAAAAAAAAATCACGCAATGGGGAAATACACATGGCAAACAGTTGCATTATATATAAATATTCTTTTCATTTCACAAGAAGATGGACTCGTTCATGTAATGAACATTGTTGAGCACCTGAACGTGCTGGACCTTGTGGTAAGTCCCGGGAATAACTCGATGAGGACATCGTGGTCCTCCTGCCTTTGAGACACTCACAGGTTGGTGGAAAGATCCCCTACGTCAGACGGTCTCAGTGTTGTATGGGTGGCCTGCGTGGGTGCCCCCACTCCCGGCCTTCCCTTCTCCTGCTGCTCCCTGCCCACCCCTCTGCTTTCTCCGGCACTCGCCCCTGCAGCGGTCCTTTGCCACTGTCTCCACTCTCCCGGCTCATTCCCAGCAGTTCATAAACATGCTCTCAGACCTCCCTTCTTAAAAACAAACAAAATGAATCCCCTGACCCCAGGATGCCCCCAGCTNACCCCCTGAACCCACCACTTCTTTCTACTGCCCCGGCTGTCACCCTAGCATGAGCCACCACCCCTCATGCCATACCTGCGTCCATTCTCCCCACTGCAGCCAGTGATCTTTTCAAAACCTAAATCAGCTCATCTTAGGAACTTCAAGAAAAGAGAGAAAAATAAATCTAAAGTAATAAGTAGGAAGAACATAGTAAAGAGCAGAAATCAATGAATCTGAAAATAGAAAAACAAAATATGACAGAGTTTGGATGTGTTGCCCCCTCCAAAACATGTGGAAATGTGATCCTGAATGTGGCATTGTTGGAAACTGATTGAGTCATGGAGGCAGATCCCTCATGAATGGATTAATGCTCTCTCTGGGGGGGGCGGTTAATGAGTGAGTTCTCGCTCTATTAGTTCCTGTGAGAGCTGGTTGTTTAATAGACCCTGGNCATCAGGCTCTCTGGCTGCTCCCCCTTGGTCTCCTTAGCTGGTTCCTCCTCTTTAGACCCATCTGTAAGGTTGGGGTGCCCAGGACTATTCTGGGACCAGCCTCCCTCCTCCATCTATTCACCCCCAAGGTCACCTCCAGTCTCATGACTTTAAAATACCATCTACATGCTGATGCGTCTCAATCATACCATGTGTCCTCAGTTCTAATATACACGTATTATTACATTTTAACATCTCTGACATTGGGATACTTACTACAGCTGATGGTGTGCTATAGTTTAATTAGCAGCATTACTACCCACAGCATCTTAGGGTCAATGAAATACAATATGGCCCTAGCCCTGGCTCCTTCCTCCTACTCCACCTTCTACCTGGCACCCTTCGCCCATGGATGCCCTGCAGGCATCTCACACTTAACTTGGCCAAAGTGGAACTGTTGGCTTCTGCCTCTCAGACCTGACCTCCTCCCAGTGTCCCCATCTCAGTGAATGTCATGCCCAGCCAGCCAGCTGCTCACACCAAAAATGTAGGGTTATCCCTGGTTGCTCCCTGCTATTAAGTAATGAGACACTCCTGTCTTCCCAGTTCGCAGATACCCCATGAACCCATTTCTCTCTACTGCCCCAGCTGTCACCCTAGCATGAGCCACCACCCCTCATGCCATGCCTGCTTCCATTCTCCCCACCACAGCCAGTGATCTTTTCAAAACATAAATCAGCTCATCTAAGGAACTTTCAAAAAATAGAGAAAAATAAACCTAAAGTAATAAGTAGGAAGAACATGGTAAAGAGCAGAAATCAATGAATCTGAAAATAGAAAAACAATAGAGAAAAAGAAAATCAATAAAACCATAAGCTGGTTCTTCAAAAAGATCAATGAAATGACAAACCCTGAGCAACACTGACAAAAAAAAAAAAAAAAAAGAAGACACAAATTATCAATATCAGGAACAAAAGAGTGGACATCACCTTACACATACATTTAACAACTTAAATGAAATGAACCAATTCATCAAAAAGCACATACTACCACAACTCACTCAATATGAAATAGATCTTTTGAATAGCCCTATAACTATTAAGGAAATTGAATTTGTAGTTTAAAACTCCCAAAGAAGAAATATCCAGACTCAGATGGTTTCACTGGAGAATTCTACCAAACATTTAAAGAAGCATTAACACCAATTATATATAATGTCTTCTAGAAAATAGGAGGAAACACTTCCTAACTCATCTTATCATCACTTTCTACCATGAGTAGAAGCAGCCTGAGGCCTGTGCTAGATGCAGCTGTCCCAGAATCATAAGCCAAATAAACCTCTTTTCCTTATAAATTACCCAGTGTCAGGTAATTCTATTATAGCAACACAAAACAGACTAATACAGAAAATTGGTACCAGGAGTGGGGTGTTGCTATACAGATACCTGAAAATCTGGATGCAGCTTTGGAACTGGGTATTAGACAAAGGTTGGAGGAGTTTGGAGGACTTAGAAGAAGAGAAAAAGTTGAGGGAAAGTTTGGAAGATTTTAGAGATTGGTTAAATGGTTGTGACCAGAATGCTGATAGAAACGTGGACAGTAAAGGCCATGCAGATGATGAGGTCTCAGATAGAAATAAGGAGCTTATTGGGAATTGGACAAAAGATCACCTTTGCTACACCATAGCAAGGAACTTGGCTGAATTGTGTCCATGCCCTTTGACTTTGTGGAAAGTGGGACTTAAGAGTTGTGAACCAGAGCATTTGGCTAAAGAAATTTCCAAGCAGCAAAGCATTAAGGAAGCTGCATGGTTACTTTTAACAGCCTATTCTGAGTTATGGCAGCAAAGGCATGATGTAAAGCCAGAATTTAAAAGTGAAGCAGAATGTAAAGATTTGGAAAATTTGCAGCCTGGCCATGAGGTAGAGAAGCAAAGAGCAGGAGAAAAATACAAGAGTGAAACATATAAGCTGGTTGTTAAAGACATTATCTTGGAGGTAAGGCAGGCAGATACTAATAAGCAGGTTGATGGGAAAAAAGCCCTAAAGGCATTTGAGAAGTCTGGAATGGTGCCCCACCCATCACAGGTCCTGAGGCCTAAAAGGACTGAGTTGTCCCAGAGGACAGACCTGGGGCCCAGCTGCCCTCAGGAACCTGCTCCCTGCATCCCAGCTGCTCTGGCTGGAGCAGCCCCAAGTGTGGTTCATATAGCAGCCCTAGAGAGCAGAGGCCTGAAACCTCCATGGTGTCCACGTTGTGTTAAGTCTGCTGGCCGGCAGGACATGAGAGCAGTGGAAGCGTGACAGGCTCCACCCAGATTTCAGAGGATGCATGGAAAAGCCTGGAGACCCAGGCAGAGACCTGCCACAGGGGCAAAGCCACTGCAGGGGCCATCTACTAGAATGACATGGAGCAGAAACAGTGGGGTCAGAGCCCCCACCAGGGAAATATCTAGTAGAGCCAAGGCAGCAGGGCTGCCGCCAGGACCTCAGAACTGCAGGGCCAGTGGTAATGTGTAACACCAGCCTGGAAAAGTGCAGGCACCAGGGAAGCTCACTGGGCTGCACCTGGCAGAGCTGTGGGAGTGAGGCTGCCTGATGCTTTGGGTGCCCAGATGCCCAGTTGTGCTCAGAATGCAGGACTTGGAGTTAAAGAAGATTATTTTGGAGCTTTAAGACTTAATGTCTGCCCTGCTGGGTTTCAGACTTGTTTGGGCCCTGTTTCTCCTTTCTTCCAGCCTATTCCTCCCTTTTGGAATGGGAATGTGTACCCCTTCCAGCCTATTCCTCCCTTTTGGAATGGGAATGTGTACCCAGCGTCTCTTCCACCATTGTATCTTGGAAGTAAATAAATTTGGTTTTGTTTTTTACAGGTTCACAGCTGGAAAGACTTTTGCTTTTGGTCTCAGATGAGACTTTGGACCTTTAAGTTGGTGCTGGAACAAGCTAAGACTTTTGGGACTCTTGGGATAGAATGATTGAATTTTGTATGTGAGAGTGACATGAGTTTTGGGGGGCCAGGGGCGGAATGATAGAGTTTGGGTGTGCTATCCCCTCCAAAACTCATGTGGAAATGTGATCCTGAATGTGGCAGTATTGGAAACTGATTGAGTCACGGGGGCGGATCCCTCATGAATGGATTAATGCTCTCCCTGGGGCAGGGGGGAGTAATGAGTGAGTTCTCACTCTATTAGTTCCCACGAGAGCTGGTTGTTTAATAGACCCTGACACCTCCTCTCTCTCTCTCTCTTGCTTCCTCTTTCCATGTGATCTGATTGTACCCGCCAGCTGCCTGCCACTTTCCACCATATTAACAGGCTAAAGAAGTAAAAAAAATCACGTGATCATATCAGTCAATGCAAAAAAAGCATTTGACAAAATTCAATACCCATAAACACTCTCAAAAAATAGTAAAAGGGGAACTTCCTCTACTTCATAAAGAACACCTACAAAAACCTTACACTTAAGATTATGCTTAATGGTAAAATGTTTTCTCCCTAAGATTTGGGAACCAAGCATTCTGTCCATTCTCAGCACTCTTACTCAACATTGTGCTGGAAGTTCTAGCCAGTGCAGCAGCAAGGAAAGAAAATAAAAGGCATACAGATCCAAAAGAAGAAAAAAGACTGCCCCTCTTTGCAAATGACATGATTGTCTTCATAGAAAATCTCAAAGACTACAGAAACCTTCCCAGAGCTAGTGAGTGAGTTCAGAAAGGTCACAGGATACAAGACGAACATATGAAAATCAACTGTATTTTTAGATATAGACACTATGTATATTTTTAGATATAGATATTAGCAAAGAACACATGGACATTGAAATTAAAGATGCAACTTTACAAATTACAAAAATAATAACACATACAATCACTCAAAAACATAAAATAATTAGGTGTAAATCTAACATATACAAGTATAGGAATTGCATATGCCAAAACCCACAAGAAATCAAATAATCAATGAAGAAAGATGAAATATATCAATAAAGATATAAATAAATGGAAAGATAAACCCTGTTCCTGGATTGGAAGACTCAACATACTAAAGACATCAATTCTTCCCAAATGGATACACAGATTTAATGCAACTCCCATTTTTAAAAAATTCCATAAAGATTTTTAATAGATATTGGCAAGATAATTCTAAAATTTATACGAAAAGATAAAGAAACTATAATATTTAAAACAATTTTGAAAAACAAGAATAAAGTGAGTGTAAGGATACTGTGGGCACTCAAGCGGGGGTGGGGGGTGGGGGGGGGAAGCATTCCCTAGCAATATGGCGCCCTTCCGGGTTCTTCTCCGCTGTAGAAGCCCACCAGCGCCAAACCTCAACCAGTCACAGGTCAAGGCTCACCTCCTGCCCAGC
>NW_007738545.1:74839-75309 GCF_000696425.1 Galeopterus variegatus | reverse complement strand
GAAAAAAAGCAACTACAATCTCGAGGTTTTAGGGCCGATGCAAAAGAAGATTCCTGACAGTGCCCCAACCACACTGGGAGACCGAGCAGCCCAAGGCAACAAAGGCCAGGAAAGACCGCAGCGGCGACGCAGAGACGGAGAGGAAGGTGCGGGACCGGCCCAGCTCTGGGAGCTTTGTGAGTGACCCCCAGCCCAGCCCCACTTGGGGGGCAAAGGCCCGCCCGGCCCCCGCTTACCACACAAGGCTAGGCGCCTTCATCAGCGCAGCCTCCATTTTCTCCAGGGGGGGCGGAGCCAGCCGGCTCGGATCAGGCAGACCAGCCATCTTTGCCTGGCATGGCTCCTCACTGAGCCGTGCCACTTGTGTGCCTCAGCACGGGGCCCCCCGGGGCCTATGGACCGGACACCAATCCCACTCCTCCCGCAGATCTCTGGCGGGGCTGGTGGCATGGGGAGCCCCCGGCCAGCGT
>NW_007738545.1:66555-69646 GCF_000696425.1 Galeopterus variegatus | reverse complement strand
GGGGAAGAAGATATATCAACTATACTTTTTTGAAGTTGTTACAACAAGCAAACGGAAAGGACATTCTTGGGGGGGAGGGGAGAGAGGGAGGAGGGAGGGAGGTGTTGGTGATGGGCCATAATAATCATATACATTGTATATTGACAAAATAAAAATTTTACGAAAAAAAAAGAAAAGAAAATATATCTTCATCATGATAACTAAAATAGAAATTAATCAGCTATATTTTACTCACTGACAACCACTCACTGCCATCTGAAAAATCACTACCAAGGAAGAGACCAGGCCCACTAATAATATTGGGTAACAGCTATTGAGACATTAGTATATACTTCTCTAGGCTTGAACTTACAGTTTCATTTTCGGAGAAAAGCAAAGGTCCTAATGATATTTCTTTTGCTGATGTACTAAATATCCCCAATTCTTTCCTCTTCAACCATAGCCCTTTTTATCCCTTAATATATATTTTTCCAATGATTTCGCTTTTCCCATGCTCATTATCCTGTGATATCAAGCGGAAGGGTATGGAGGAGACAGGGCATAGCACCAATGCTGCCAGTTACACTTTTGCCCATAGTTTTGAATGATGAATCTAGTTCATAAGCCTGAAATTCATTTACAGATGAGTTTTGCTCTTACATTTGGTTCCTCTTTTGATCGTCCTTCCAATCCAGATAACTTTAAGTTTGACATTATTCCTCTAGAATTTGAACTCTAAGGACAAGGTTTGTGTATGTCTAGTTGACCTCTATATTTTCAAATCTAAATTAATATTTTCCCTACAGAACCTCTTTGTTCTTTTCTAACTAGCACACATTATAAATCTCTTATATTGCACAAAAATTCAGACTGTTAAGGTCATTTCTATGATCAGTCAACATATTAGACAATAGCATAACTAATCTCATCATAAGCCCCCATTAAGTTCTTAGTAAACAAGCCTTTCCTAGGGTATGGAAAAGCTCTGTGAAAACCCAGAGGCTCTATGCTTGGAGGAAGAGGGTGCAATAGGTGGACAAGCAACGACACAAGGAAGCAGAAGGTGAGAAAAGCGCGGCAGCTCTCCAGCTCTTGCTCTTCACCTGAATTTCTGTTACATTCTCTGGTTCCCTTATCAGATTGGCATAAAATAATGCTACCCACCTTCTATTCCATACACACACACATACACACAAACACAGATACTTCACTTTCTTTTCCTTTTCTGAACTATTTCTCCCTTTAAACTACCGTTGTTCATCTTAATCCAACTGCAGATACATGGTAACCTTCTGTGTGACTTGCTCTGTGTTCCCAATTTCTCCTACCCAACCTCCAAGGTGTTGCCTTTTTAATGTGTATGTACTTGATTGCTTTGACTACTGTTAAATTTATACTACTTTACCTCCTCCCAGTGTCCCATTGACCTTAAAGACTGTATATACCATTGAAGTTAGGTAAGAGGTCGGGGGAGAAGGGGATGAGAATCTGGACATTTTAAAAATAATTATATTAAGTCCATTAACAGAAGTGCACTCCTAGACAAACGTTATTCCTATCTGATGAATAATTTCTTCAAAGACCGGGTATGGAGGTTTAGAAGGGGCTCTGGGTTGCTAATTAATGTCAGAGCATAAAAAGCAGGATTAAATATGATTAAGATCACATTTCTATGATTGAAACATTATTATTTTATGTTGAGTGCATTTGTGTTTGGCAAGAGTGTAGTCTAAAGGGTGTTCAAACATGTAATAAATGAGTTCATAAATTTTAACTTTTGTTTCTCTATAACACACATCTAGAAATCAAATGGATTTTTTTTTTTCCGGCAGCTTGTTTAAAGACTTTCAAACTGTATAATTTATAAATCTCTCTCTCTCTCTCTCTCTCTCTCTCTCTCTCTCTCTCTCACACACACACACACACACACACAAACACACACACACAGACACACACAGTGTACATGTAAAATTTTACTAAGATCTTCACTGAGATGGACTACTAACTACTGATATTAAAAAGAACACTAATATTGAATTAAACCTAGCCATACTAAATCAGTTTTGTCACAGTTTTAACTTCAAGCTAGATTACATTTTCTACTAGTCTTGTATTGTATCCCTTTATTTATTTATTTATTTTTTAAAAGATGACTGGTAAGGGGATCTTAACCCTTGACTTGGTGTTGTCAGTACCACGCTCTCCCAAGTGAGCTAACTGGCCATCTCTATATAGGGATCCAAACCTGTGGCCTTGGTGTTATCAGCACCACACTCTCCCAAGTGAGCCACGGGTGAGCCCCTGTATGCTTTTAAATGATTTTCTGTTTTAAAAAAATCAAAAGCAAAATGAACATCTTTTTGATTTTGGTTGCTCCACATTAAGAAGAAAATTTTACCTTATATTCCTGCAAAATAATTTTGTTGGAGATATAAACTTGTCTTTCTATGCCATGATGTTTCCTTCGTAAAACAAAAAAGTAACACCAATCAGCCTTGATATAATTTCTCTTCACTCACAGCTATTCCTATCCATTTCTTCCTGGGCTATTAGCACTCTTTAATTTTGCATCCATGTACTGAGGGAGTGGAATAACTAATAAACAAAAGTACACTAGGTATTTCAACCAAGAGATTTTAATAAAGGAAAATGGTTAAACAGATGTTGGAGAACTAAAATAGCCCCCTTACACCCACAACCAGTCCCAAGGGTGGGGGCTGAGGGCCTCAGCAACACCCCCCTGATACACACAACCACCCCAGCAACAACCACTGAGTCACCCAGGAAGTGCCCCAGGCTCTCCTGAGCCAGGGTGGTGGGGGGTCGAGGGCCTTGGCCACACCCTCCTATACCCACATCCAACCCAGTGATGACCACCAAGCTCCAGCAAGAAGGGTCCCGGGTTCCCAAGCTGGGGTGGTGGGAGGTGAGGACTTTTGCCACAGCCCCCTGACATCTGTACCCAGCCCAGCTGTGACCAAGCCACCACTGGAAGCCCCCCAGTCGTCCCTGTGGGGGATACCACAGGCCTCAATCCCACCCCTCCTCCTCCCTCCTCCTTCCATCCCATTTCCTTCCCCTTTCCCCTCTCCCCCTCCCTCCCAACTGCTCT
>NW_007738545.1:63178-66499 GCF_000696425.1 Galeopterus variegatus | reverse complement strand
CCAAGAGATTTTAATAAAGGAAAATGGTTAAACAGATGTTGGAGAACTAAAATAGCCCCCTGACACCCACAACCAGTCCCAAGGGTGGGGGCTGAGGGCTTCAGCAACACCCCCCTTATACACACAACCACCCCAGCAACAACCACTGAGTCACCCAGGAAGTGCCCCGGGCTCTCCTGAGCCAGGGTGGTGGGGGGTCGAGGGCCTTGTCCACGCCCTCCTATACCCATATCCAACCCGGTGATGACCACCAAGCTCCAGCAAGAAGGGTCCCAGGTTCCCAGGCTGGGGTTGTGGGAAGTGAGGACTT
Organism: Galeopterus variegatus; assembly: GCF_000696425.1. Taxonomy (NCBI): domain Eukaryota; kingdom Metazoa; phylum Chordata; class Mammalia; order Dermoptera; family Cynocephalidae; genus Galeopterus; species Galeopterus variegatus. The sequence goes on along the minus strand of NW_007738545.1, from coordinate 66,189 downwards.
TTGCCACAGCCCCCTGACATCTGTACCCAGCCCAGCTGTGACCAAGCCACCACTGGAAGCCCCCCCAGTCGTCCCTGTGGGGGGTACCACAGGCCTCATTCCCACCCCTCCTCCTCCCTCCTCCTTCCATCCCATTTCCTTCCCCTTTCCCCTCTCCTCCTCCCTCCCAACTGCTCTGCAACAACATCACAGAATGTAAAAAAATAATATTAATAAAATAAAATTAAAGAAAAAAGAAAGGAAATTCTGAGACATCCTACAGCATGGATGAAATTTTGAGAACATTAAGTTGAGTGAAATAAGCCAGTCACAAAGGACAAATACTGTATGATTCTACTCATTTGAGGGACTAGAGTAGTAAAATCCATGAAGACAGTAAACTGAATTGAGGTTGCCAGAGACTAGAGGTAGGGGTGGGGAGTTAGTGTTTAACGCATATAGAATTTTAGTTGTGCAAGAAGAAAAAGTGGTGTGGATGGTAGGTGGTGATGGTTGCACAACAATGTGAATGTGCTTAATGCCATGAACTATCCACCTCTACTAACCTCTGAAAAGCAGGCAGTGCCCAGGTTGTGTGAGTACCTCAGAATAATGAGACTCATCTTGGAAATGTGACCATTCTGGGAATGTGAAAGAAAAGCCTGGATCTGCACCTCTCTGCTGCCAGTGAGAAGGACAATTGCTGGCGCAATGCATACAACCATTGAAATAAACAGATAGGATTAAATCCCTTCTTCCTCTTCCTGACTTCCAGTATCCTTTAGTACTCCCTATTTGGCAGAACCTAACAGGGAACCAACTAGTAAAGCAGAAATATAGTTTGCAGAGTTCCATGATCTCATATCAGAGACAGAGAAAGCGATTTGTCACCAAGGAAAGACAGCCTAGTAATTGGCATGTGTGGTAGAAAGAATAATAGTGTCCCCAAAAGGTATCTACATCCAAATCTTTGAAACCTGTGGGTATGTTACCTTGTATGACAAAAGGGACCTTGCAGATGTAAATAAGTTGAAGTTCTTAAGATGGGAAGATTATCCTAAATCACCTACATTGACTTAATGGAATTATAAGGGTCCTTACAAGAGGGAGGCAGGAGATTCAGAGTCAGAGAAGGAGATGTGAAGACAGAAGTCAAGGGATAGGAAAAGAGGGAGGAAGAAAGGGAGGAAGGAAAGGAGGGAGAGAGGAAGGGAGAGAAATTTAAAGATGCTATACCATTGACTTTGAAGATGGAGGAAGGAGCCATGAACCAAAGTATGCAGGCAGCCTCTAGAAGCTGGAAAAAGCAAGAAAATAGATTGCTTCCTGGAGCCTCCAGAAGGAATGCATCACTGCCGATACCTTGGGTATTAGTAAGACCCATTTTGGACTTCTGGTCTCCTCCTCTTGTTTTTTTAAGCCAGTAAGTTTGTGGTAATTTGTTACAGAAGCAATGTGAAATTAATACAGCATAGCACTGAATTATGACACTTGAAGGTAGAGAAGTAAACAACACCCCCTCCAACAACAACAACAAAAAAGCCAAAAAAAAAAAAAAACCCCAAATTGAGCAGATACATCACAGAAGGAAATATACAAATGGTCAACAAACCATGCAAAGATATTTATTATTCTTAGTCATCAGATAAATGAAAACTAAAGCCAAAATGAGATATCAGTACACACCTAGTAAAATGACTAAAATTAGAAAGAATGACAATATTAAATATTAGCAAGGTTGGGGAATCATTGAAACTCTCATGTATTTCTGATAAATGTACAAATGATATAAACTCTTTGTGAAACTGTTTGGTAACTTCCAATAAAGTTTAACATACAGCATCTCGTACACTCACTCCAAGGTATATAACCCCAAATTATTAAGCATATTACCACAAAGAAAATAATACAAGGGGTCTTCAAAGTGTTTATGGAAGGATTCATATTATCTTCTAATTCCACATTTCATAAATGCAACACTCATACAACTATGTTTGTAGCAACTTTACTCATAGTATCCCTAATATGGTTTGAATTGCATCCTCCCAAAAAGATATGTTGAAATCTTAACCCCTGCTAACTCAGAATGTGACCTTTCTTAGAAATAGGTTTGTTACAAAGGTAATCAAGTTAAAATGGGGTCACAGGGATAGACCCTAATCCAATATGACTGGTGTCTTTATAAAAAGAAGAGATTTGGACACAAAGACAAATACCCACAGAGTAAAGATGATGTGAAGACACACATAAAAGACAGTCATGTGACTGAGATGATGATAAACCTATAAGGCACAGGATGCCAAAGATTGTTGGCAAACACCAGAAGCTAGAAGAGGCAAGGGAGGATTCGACCCTAGAGCTGATGGAGAGAGCATTGTTCTGCCAACACCTTGATTTCAGAATTCTAGCCCCCAAAATAAAAAAAAAAAATTCTGCTGTTTCAAACCACCCAGTTTGTGGTGCTTTTTTACAGTAGCCCCAGGAAACTAATAAAATCCCTAAACTACAACAATTTATTCAAGGGAATACTACTCATCAATAAAAATGAACAAACTCACAATTGACCTAATGTGGATTCCCTTTATGAAAATATAATAGATTGCAAAAATAGCCATTTAACTCCTTTTCATATTTTTGTCCTTTGCAATACTTTCTCCCACCGTCCATCAAGAGGTGGTCAATTATCCACCCCTCTTAATCTGGCTGGAACATGATTTTTGTCAACAGAATGCAGTGGAGGTGATGGTGTATTAGTTCTCAGACTAGATCATTCATACTCCCAACTCTCTCTTCAAACCATATCCAGATACCACGTGAGTAATCCCAAGATGGTCTGCTGGAGAATGAGATATCATATAAAGAAGAGATGAAACATCAGAGCCAAGGATAGTCTAGAGCTGCAGACTTAGCAGCTGATCATAAACATATGAATGAGTCCGGCTGAAACAAGAAAAACCACACAAATGAGTCCAGATCAAATTGCTAATCCACTTTGGTGAACTAAGAAGAAGTTGTTTTAAGTTAGAAAGTTT
>NW_007738545.1:60223-62731 GCF_000696425.1 Galeopterus variegatus | reverse complement strand
AGATCAAATTGCTAATCCACTTTGGTGAACTAAGAAGAAGTTGTTTTAAGTTAGAAAGTTTTGAAGTTGTTTTTATGCAGCAGTAGTTAAATAATGAAGTTAACAAACAAGCCAACTAAAATCTGATGATAAAATCAAAATGGTGAATAGCCAAAGCAATCTTGAGCAAAAAGAACAAAGCTGAAGGCATCACATTATCTGATTTCAATATACAATATAAGTCTATAGCAATCAAAACAGCATGGTATTGGCTTAAAAACAAACATGTAGATCAATGGAACAAAATAGAGAGCCCCCAAATAAGTCCAGTAATATATGGTCAATTGATCTTTCTCAAAAGTGAGAAGAATAATATTTTTTTCTTTAACATTTACTGAAACATGATGGCTGGCACAGCTCACAATGGGTTAAAGACTTAAACATAAAACCTGAGACTCTAAAACTTCTAGAAGAAAACACAGAGGGAAACACTCCAGGCATAGGACTAGGCAAAGATTTTATGAATAAGACCCCAATGGCACAGGCAACAAAAGCAAAAATAAACAAATGAGATTTTATCAAACTGAAAAGCTTCTGCACAGTAAAGTAAACAATGAACAGAGAGAAGAGACAAACTACAGAATGGGAGAAAATATTTGCAAACTGTGCATCCAACAAGGCGCTAATTTCCAGAATACACAAGGAAGTAAAACTCAATAGTAAAAATCCAAATAATCCAATTAAAAAATGGGCAAGGGGGCTCCATTAACATTTCTCAAAAGAAGACATACAAATAGCCAACAGATATACAAAAAATGCTCACTGAAATACCATCTCACCCCAGTTAGAATGGCTATTTTTGAAAAGACAGAAAATAACAAATGCTGGCAAGGATGCAGAGAAAGGGGAACACTTGTACACTGTTGGTGGGATTGTAAATTAATACACCCTTTATGAAAAATAGTCTGGAGGTTTCTCAAACAACTACAGATAGAATTCCTATATAACCCAGCAATCCCACTACTACATATATACCCAAAGAAATGGAAAGCATCATGTTAAAGGGATATCTGCCCCCCATGTTTATCACAGCTCTGTTCACAATAGCTAAGATATGGAACCAACCTAAATGTCTATCAACAGATGATTGGATAAAGAAAATTTGGTATATATACACAATGGAATAATACTGTGCTGTAAAAAAGAATGAAATTCTGCCATTCACAGCAACACGGATGAACTTGGGGAAAATTATATTAAGTGAAATAAACCAGGCACAAAAAGAGAAAATACCTTGTCCTCACTCATAAGTTGGAGCTTAAAAATAAAGAAATAGAAAAAAGAAAGAAGAAACAACAAACATAATAATACCTTGAGCTTTCAGATGGAGAGAGCATAACTGTAGTTATGGTGGGGCAGTGAGGCGGAGGTGGAAGAGGACTTGGGAGAAACCAGTTGTTTAACATGAAGAATTAGTACATTCTATAATGACAAATGTACCAGCTATCCTGATTTGATCATCACATATTGTACACAAATACTGACAGTCAACTCTGTATCCCATAAATATGTATACTCAATTATTTTTCAATAAAAAAAATAGAAAAGGTGGTACATATACACAATGGAATACTACTCAGCCATAAAAAAGAATGTAATTCTGGCATTTGCAGCAACATGGATGAGCTGGGAGAAAACTATGTTAAGTGAAATAAGCCAGGCACAGAAAGAGAAACACCGTATGTTCTCACTCATATGTGGGAGCTTGAAAAAAAGAGGAGAAAACAAAATAAACAAACAAAAATCAAATAAATAATAATAATGAGTTGAACTGTTAAAAGGAAAGAGAACTATGACCACTAGAGGCAGGAAGGTGGAGTCGGGAGGGGAAATCGTGGGAGGCTGATAAATGGACACAAAAGTACAACAAGATAGGAAAAATAAGCCTTATTGGTGTACAGTCAACTGAGAAATCTGTAATTAATAGTTACTGCTTGTAACCAAATGACTAGAAGAGAGATCAAATGTGCACATCACAAAAAAAGATTGTTTTACAATGATGAGTAGGCTAATTACCCTGAATAGATCATTACACAATGTATACATGTATTGAAATACAACTCTGTACCCCATAAATATATACAATCAACATGTTTCAATAAAAATTTTTTTTGAAAAAAGAGTTTGATTTTAATGAATTCTTTATCAAGAGAGGTCTGGCTCCTAACCCCCAAAGTGTTGTTCCTTGATGTTGAGAGAGCACAAACATTCCCTTAATCCTCTGAGTTCTGTAGCTTGTGTAGGCCGATTCTTGGGAGAACTCTAGAATTGAGTCAGTTCTTAAAGGGAAAAGAAATAAAAAGCTATGTGATGACATTTAAATTCAGCGGGGTGGGGAGGGAGCTTGTGTAGGGAGTGGGGAAATGAGAGAAATTAAAGTAAATACATTAAATAAACATCATTGAGGGGCTGACTGATTTGCCAGTCACCAGTACCTTTTAAAGAATATGACATTTCCTGTTGTACCTC
>NW_007738545.1:57085-59657 GCF_000696425.1 Galeopterus variegatus | reverse complement strand
TTTTGTTATAAATCTCCCTATCTCCTTTTTCTCTTGTTATCCAATTGGGAACTATAATTTTTCATCTAATTATTTCTGTCATGTCAACCTATTGAGGATCTAATGAAAATATGTAAGTAATCTATGGTTCTAAGAAAAAAATATACATGATATTAAATCTGATTTTCAAGGGTTGGCCAGTTAGCCCAGTTGGTTAGAGTGCAGCCTTATAACACCAAAGTCTCGGGTTCAGATCCCTATTCTGGCCAGCCACCAAAAAATAAAAAATAAAAAATAAAAATAACAGGCTGAAAATAAATCTAATTTTCAGAAAAATTTACTGCATTTTTTTTTAATGGACAAGGGACTGTGCCTCTTTAGTACTTTGTAGTGGATTGAATTATGTACCTCCAGAATTCACTGGAGCTTGAATTATGTTCCCCAAGTTTTATGTATTAGAACTTAGCCCCCACTATGACTGTTAAGAGGGTGGCAAATCCTATTATGCTAACTGAAAGGTGGAGCCTTGAAGAGGTGATTGGATTGTAGGACCGTGCAGTAGCGAATGGATTAAAAATGGTGGTCAGGGGCGTGGTTCTAAGGTCTTTAAAAGAAGAGAGTCCGTCTCTCTCTCTCTCTTGCTCTCTCTGCTCTTTCTGCTTCCACCATCTTGCAATTTGAGACCCCTGGGTCTCTGTCGCCACCACTGGATGGACTTTGGACTTCCCAGCCTCAGAAACTAAGCAATAAATTTCATTTTCTTTGTAGATTACCCAGTTCCAAGTATTTTGTTATAAGCAGTGGAAACGGACTAATATATACTTCATAGCACTTCATTAAGTATTGTGCAATATACTGTTCTATGAATTCTTAGCAGGTCTCTGCAGCTTCAGGAAACAAAAGCAGATCTCACAGTAGAAATCCTTTTGAAGATTTTTTATTGACTAACTTTCAATCAATATGAGTGTTCCCAACATGTTAAATTATAATGATGCTTGCTATATGCACAGTTGGATGATACTACATGAAGAAAATTTTTACATGTCTGATTGATTATCTCCTCTTCCTCTGTGGTCTTTCTATTCAGGATAGCTTGCCCATTGATAAAACTAGGTATCCCTTACTTTATGGTCAAGTTGCTGCTAGAATCAAAGAATTGTGGAATTAATCATTTCTACAAGTACACCACAGTTCTGTAAATTCTGTTCTCTAAAAAAATTTTCTGCTATAAGACCAGAACAGTATTCATACAGGGGAGAAAAATCTCACACTGGGCTAAGACAAAAATTATTGATGAGGAAGGGTTTATGTTGTTGTTAAAGAGAAAGAAGAGCAATACCTTTGTTTTATAACCAGGGAGCTGTCGTCCATCTCCAGCAGGTCCTACTTTCATGACTGAGGGCCTTTCTTAGCTCCATCTATGCAAAGGAGGGTATCCTTTTAATATATATATCCAAATCTCAACAGTGTGTATACCCTGGGTGAACAGGGTAGTGATAGAAGTTGGGTAGTCTGACATCCATGCTTTCAACTATGGCTCCACCACTTAGCCAAATTATTTACTTCTGTCTTAGTCCATTTGGGCTGCTATGATGAAATACTACAGACTTATAAACAACAGAAATTTATTTTCCACAGTTCTGGAGGCTGGGAAGTCCGAGATCATGACACTGGCATATCCAGTGTCTGGTTAGGGCCTGCTTTGTGGTTCATGCATGGCACCTCCTCACTGTGTTCACACATGGTGGAAGGGAAGGAAGGGCTCTCTGGCACTTCTTTTATGAGGATACTCATCCTATTGATGAGGGCTTTGCTCTCATGACCTAATCACTTCCCCAAAGCCCCATCTCCTAACACCATCACATTGGGGATTAGGTTTCAACATATGAATTTAGAGAGTACACAAACATTCAGACCATAACAGCCTCCATTTCCCAATCTGCAAATTTAGGACAAATAAAAAGACAAACTTGGCTGAAAGTAAATTATGTCCTAATAAAGCATTGGGGGAAAATAACATGAATAGTGTATGAAATAGTGATAGCTCATGAATTATATCTGTTATTAATTACCTCTGATGCTGAAAAAAATGACAGAGAACTTATTTTTTTCCTAATTTCTTTCTTTCTTAGAGTTAGGTCCTATACTTTACACTTTACAAAAAAATTAGTGTCACTTCTCACATGTTTGAGATTGCAGCTATAATTTAATAAAAGTTTTTCTGACACTCTCTAAACCTAAGTCAAAATGTGAAGCTTTATTTATATATACTTTTTTACAACCTCCCTGTTTTGATCACAGATGTCTAAAAATTTGGGAAAATATAACAAGATCTCCATTTGATCCATGTTCCTCCTATGACCTACCTCATAAATAGTGTAATAAACACTTTCTGTATAGATGTTGGAAGTTACAAAGTTCTGTGCTAGTATGACATAAAAGGGGGAAAAGACACTTGCTAGTCCAAGTTCTTAGATTTGAGAGCTCAACAGCAGCAGATTTTACTTGTGAAAGTCCAGCCCCACCAACCACAGAAATTGGAGTGTAGTGACTAAAACATCTGAGTTCTAGTCACAACTTCTCTACTGACTGG
>NW_007738545.1:55026-56794 GCF_000696425.1 Galeopterus variegatus | reverse complement strand
TTACAAAGTTCTGTGCTAGTATGACATAAAAGGGGGAAAAGACACTTGCTAGTCCAAGTTCTTAGATTTGAGAGCTCAACAGCAGCAGATTTTACTTGTGAAAGTCCAGCCCCACCAACCACAGAAATTGGAGTGTAGTGACTAAAACATCTGAGTTCTAGTCACAACTTCTCTACTGACTGGGTGGCATTGAAAGGGCTGCCTATGGATATGGTACCTTCTTTACAGACATTTTTGAGAATCAAATGGGTCAATGTGTATAGATGCATGTTGAAATTGTGGAGTCCCATACAAATTTAAATGTGTGCCAGGTAAAGAGCTACAATTAGAATGCTCTATTGCTCTTTGCATTGCCTCGTCCCTAAAAAGCACTTTTTGACTTGCTTTTGAAAGCAATCTATGAGGCTTCAATGGTTCAATATGTGACCACAAATACTAATGTGCTTCCTTTTACGGCTTGAGATAAATAGAGGCTAAGATAGCCACCATCAAACAGAGCTATTATTTTAGTCATTAGAGTTTATGATACCAAACACTAGAAGTTTCTCATCAGAAACTTGGTTCAGCTCAGCATCTGGGCCAGCATCCACACTAAGCACACTTAGGGTGACAGAAGCAATGTTTTAGACAGGGTTCTTTGGGTGTTAATTTCATTCATTTTACACAGCAAAACTCGAGGGTCTGAAAAGAAATCTAACCATCAGGTTTACAACTCTCACTTCTTGAACAAATTGTTCTATCAGGATGAATTGCAAGTAGTTTTCTAACATTCTTAAACAGATTACCTAATGGTAGTCTAATGACCATTCCCTGAAAATCCATTATCAAAACGAAGGTCTGCACACAATGAGACTGCTTTTTTGTGGGTAATAGACAAAAGACAAATGTCCTGTGTCAGTCCTCCAGAGGTCTACTGGTGGGAAAAAGAAAAGATAAATGCTGAAAGCTCCTTTCTAGTTGCTGGAGGCTACTGGCTTGCAGAGTTCAAACTGGGCTGCCTGAGGCTACTTGCAACTCTGCTCTCTTTGAAGTATTAATGTCTGTTTGGTATCAGCTGAGCCTTCCATAGCCCTGGAGGGCTGTTGCTTCTGCTGCTCAGGGGTTAGCTGACCTCTACTGAATCTAAATCCTCCACAGACTTCAGTATATGTTGCTTACTGTTCGAGCGACAGCGATGCAAGCTAGTGGTCTGCCCATATCTGCATGAGGTGTGACAGTTTGGAATCTGTGTTTGTCCACTGGTTGGCTTATCTCTTATTATTTTATCCTGATTGGTAATGGTCTTTTAACTGAAACCATTTACTTTCACTAAAATCTAATTTCTAATTTTGCTTAATTTTTAATTGAAGTAAAACATATATCTAGTAAAGTGCATAGAGTGTACTATTCTTGACTGTGCAGCTCGATGTGTTTTAAATATGTATAAACTTGGGCTGGCCCGGTGGTGCACTGCTACAGTGCGCCGCTTGGGAGCGTGGAGGCACTCCCGCTGAGGGTTCGGATCCCACATACAGACCGGTTCCCGCTCACTGGTTGAGCGAGGTGCGGCCGCAACACCGAGGGTTGCGATTCCGTTGCCGGTCCCGGTCCGGTACGGGTGTGACACTGAGGGTTGCAATCCGTTGCCGGACACGAAAAAAAAAATAAAAATAAAAATAAATAAATAAATAAATATGTATAAACCATTTAACCACCACCTGAATCAAACCATGGAATATTACCAGTATCCAAAAAATTTCTCTCATGCTTCCCCCCAATAATAAAACTC
>NW_007738545.1:53789-54546 GCF_000696425.1 Galeopterus variegatus | reverse complement strand
CCATGGAATATTACCAGTATCCAAAAAATTTCTCTCATGCTTCCCCCCAATAATAAAACTCCCCCAAAGGTAAAGATTATTCTGACTTCTGCCATAAATAGATGAGTTTTACTTGTTTTCAACATCATGTACATAAAATCAAAACTATGTACAGTATTCTTTTTGTCTGGCTTCCTAGAGAATAATTATTTTAATTTTTACCCAAGTTGTTGTATTAGTAGTTCATTTTTTTCTATTGCCTTTGGTATTCCATTATAGAAATGTATCAAGGGCTTTTTAAATCCATTCTCCTGTAGACAAACACTTTGTCTGTTTCTTGTTTTTAGCTATTATGAATAAAAATTCTATTGACATTCTTGTAGAGGTCTTTGGGTGAACATATACACATATACATTTCTATTCCATATATAACTAAGAGTATAATTCCTAAATTATATGGAATAGAGGTTTAGTACATACTATCACTATCAGTTTTCTAAAATGTCTGTACCAGTTTACACTCCCACCAGCAGTGTATAAGATTAAGCCTTGATACTGTAAACTCTAACTTTTTGCCATTTTAGTGAGTGCAAAGTGTTATTTTATTGTGGTTTTAATTTATATTTTCCTGATAAATAATAATAATATCAATTATCTTTTGATATGCTTCCTGGTTATTTGGATATCCTATTTATAAAATGCTTAAATTTTTAAAAAATTTGCATGGTTTATTTATCTCCTATTAATTTTTATGAGCTCTTTATATATTCAGGATACC
>NW_007738545.1:45832-53331 GCF_000696425.1 Galeopterus variegatus | reverse complement strand
ATTTGCATGGTTTATTTATCTCCTATTAATTTTTATGAGCTCTTTATATATTCAGGATACCGGTCCTTTGTCAGATACATAAATTATTAAGTATCTTCTTCCAGTGTATGGCCTATCTTTTTATTCTCCTAATCATTGTTATCTTCTGATTAATTAAGAGTCCTGATTTCATTGTCCAATTTATCATGGTTTTTTTTTTTTTTTTTTTAATGGTGAATGCTTTATGTACCTTTTCAAAGAAATACATGAATTCTCTAAAGTCATAAAGATACTGCTATGTTTTCTTCTTGAAGTTTTATTTTTCTGTCTTTCCCATATAAGTCCATACTTTGTCTCAAATTAGTTTTAGTGTATGCTGCAGCATAAGAGAAAAGGTTCATTTTTTTTCCACGTGAATATTTAATGTTACAGCGCAGTTTAATGAAAAGTCTACCCAGTTACCCCACTAAACTGTGGTGATACCTTTACCTAAATCAGGAGACTCTATATATGTGAGTCTATTTCTGGAGTCTTAATTCTGTCCCACTAGTCTATTTGTCTGCCCTTGCATAGTATCACATTGTCTTGATTACTGGAACTTTATAGTAAGTATTGAAATCTGGCAGTGTAAGCCCTCCAGCTTTGTCCTTCAATATTATCTAAGCTATTTTAGGTCCTTTCATTTCCATATAAATTTCAGAATCAACTTGTCTATTTCTACACAAAAACCTGCTAGAATTATGATTGAGTTTGCATTAAATTTACAGATCATTTGGGGAAATGACATTTAAAAAATTTTGAGTCTTCAAATCCACAAACATGGTACATCACTTTGTTTCTTTAGGTCTCCTTTAATTTCTTTCAGCAACATTTTGTAGTTTTAATTATAGATGTCTTACATAGCTCTTAAGTTTAATCCATAGGTAGATGGGTTTTAGGTGCCGTTTTAAATAACGTATTTTTCTAATTTTCTTTTCTTTTGCTTTTTATGGCTTGTATATAGAAATAAAGTGCTTTATCTATATTGACTTTCCATCCAGCAAATTTGCTAAATTATTTATTCTAAATTTAAAAATTATTTTAATTTTTTATGTACATAATTGTCATTTGTAAATAAAGGCAGTTTTATTTCTTTCATTCTTTAATGTTTTTATAATTTTTATTTTTTTTCCACTGACTAAACCTTCAAGAATTATGTTGAATATACATGGTAATAATAGACATTCTTGTCTTGCGCCCAAACTTAAGGAGAAAGAATTAAATGTTACACCATTAAATATGATGTTGGCTCTACAATTTTATAGTTACCTTTTATCACATTAGAAATGTTCACTTCTATTCCCAATAACCTTGCAGCTTTCTGTAACCTTTTTTTATTTACATTATGAATGGGGTTGAATTTTGTCAAATGCCTTTTTTGCATCTATTGAGATGAGAATATGACTTTTTTAAATTTATAATTACTTGTGAAATTATACTGATCACTTGCTTTTCAAACACTAGACCATCATTACATTCCTGAAATAAATATTACTTGGTCATGAGGTATTATGCTATTTCCATATTTCTGTATTCTATTTGCTAATATGTGCTTAGAAATTTCGAGTCCATGTTTACGAGATAAAGAAATGTCATTTTTGTCCTATAATGTCCTTATCATGTTTCAGTATCAAGTTATGTTGACCTGCCAAAGTGAAGTGGGAAGTATTGTCTTTTTCCCTGAAAGAATCTGTGTAAACATGGTATTATTTCCTACTTAAATTATGGAGAAATTAACCAGTAAAGCCATTTATGTCTGGTATTTTCTTCGTGGAGATTTTTATTATGGATTCAATTTATTGGGCAGATATAGGCCTGTTTAGATCTTCTACTTTGTGTTATTTTTGGTAAGTTGAGTTTTTTAAAAACTTTTCAATTTCATCTGTCAGACTTATTTTCATAGAATTATATATGATATTAATATTATCATTTTATTGTCTGTAGGGAAAATCTTGACAGCTAGATATGGATGTGGCCTCCCCCAACTTGAGAATCTATATCAGAGTAGGCTCCCCAAAGACCAGAGCAGCTAGATAGAGTAAGTGTAACACCTTAGGAAGGAAGAATGGGAGAAAAGAATGAAAAGGAGTAAAGAAGAAAGAAAAGAAGGGATGGAGAGATAACTAATAAAAAAAGAAAGCACAAAACCATCAAAACAAGTTTACAGAGGGCCAACACCTGAGGTTAAGTTTAACTGAAACAAAATTTGAGCTGGTAGACATAGCTTACCTGGTCCTTCATACTCATTTATTTTTCTGAGTCTTAGCCCTGTCTGGAAATGGTCTACAGGAAAATCTTTAATCTTCTTATCCTGTGAAAGTATGAGATGGTACAACTTCCAGTCCTGGAGGGACTACACCCAGATTTACATTTTTCTCTTACTTCTCTTTCACAATTCCCCAATTGTGAACTGTCTCATACCTGGACTTAAGTCCAGGCTTTGCCAGGGCTAGACCACATAGAGCTACATTGTACCCTCATGTTCATAGCAGCATTATTCACAGTAGCTAAAAGATGGAAGCAATGGAAGTGTCCATGCATGGATAAATAGATAAAGTATATACATACAATGGAATATTATTCTGCCTTAAAAAGGAAGGAAATTCAGAAACATGCTATACCATGAATGAAACCTGAAGAAATTATACTTAGTGAAATAAACTAGTCACAAAAATACAAATACTCTTAAGTTCCACTTATATGAGGTAGCTAGAATAATTAAAATCATAGAGAATGGTGGTTGCTAAGGGTTGGAGGAAGAGGGTATCTTCGTCTGTCTTTGTTGCTTATAACAAAATACATGGAACTGGGTAATTTGTAAGAAAATGAAATTTATCACTTACAGTTTTATAGGCAGAAAGTCCAAAGTCTGGGAACACATGCAGCGAATGCATTCTTTCATGGTGACTTAGGTGGTGGCAAGGTATCACATTGTGAAATGGCAGAGAGGAGAGAGCGATAGCTTCTCATGCACTCTCTTTTTAAAGCCCTCCAAACCATGCCCATGACCACCATTATTAATTCATTCACTAGGGCATGGTCCTAAAATCTAATCACCTCTTCAAAGCCCCACCTTTCAATTACCATAATAGGATTTCCCACCCTCAACAGTTACAGTGGGATTAAGCTTCAGTGAGGTTGTGTGGGGCACCAAATCTACAGCAGCAGGGAATAGGGATTTAGTGTTGAATGGGTATGGAGTTTCAACTTCAGTTTGGGAAGACGAAAAAATCTTTTTGCTTGATTTTTACCTGTTTGGGTTTTCTATGTCTTCTTAATTCAGTCTTGGTAGTTTGTGTGTGTCCAGAAATTTATCCATTTCCTTATATGAGGTAGCTAGAATAATTTCAAATTTGTTGGTATATAGTTGTTTATAATAGTCTCCAGTGATTCTTTGTATTTCTGTAGTATTGGTTGTAATGTCCCCTTTTTCATTTCAGATCGTTGTCCTTCGGGCCTTCTATCTTCTTTTCATAGTTAGCCTAGCTAATGGTTTGTTTATTTTGTTTATCTTCTAAAAAAAAAAAAAACAACTTTTTGTTTCACTGATCTTTTGTATCATTTTGGGGGGTCTCTGTTTCATTTAATTCTGCTCTGATTTTAATCATTTCTTTCCATCTACTAATTTTGGGGGATTAAGTTGTTCTTGTTTTTCTAGTTTTTTGAGGTATACCATTAGGTTGTTTAGTTGCAATATTTCTTTTTTTTTTTTTTGAGGTAAGCATTTATTGCTATAAAATTCCCTCCTACTACTGCTTTTGCAGCATCCCACAGGTTTTGTTATGATGTGTCTTTATTTTCATTAGTTTCAAGAAACTTTTTGATTTTCTGTTTAATTTCTGCATGGATCCATAGGTTGTTCAGGAGCATGTTGTTTAATTTCCACGTATTTGTATAGTTTCCTGAATTTTGCTTATCGTTGATTTCTAGTTTTAATCTGTTCAGGTCTGAAAAGACACTTGAGATTATTTCTAATTTTTTAAAATATGTTGAGACTTGATTTGTGACCTAACATGTGGTCTATCCTGTAAAATGTTCTATGTGCTGATGAGAAGAGTGTACACTCTATAGTTGTCGGATGAAATGTTCTGTAGATATCTGCCAAGTCCGAATGGTCTAAAATGTAGTTTAAATCCTGTTTCTCTCTGTTGATTTGTTGCCTAGATGATCTGTCCAATGCTGAGAGAGGAGTGTTCAGGTCTCCAAATATTATTACATTGGGGTCTGTCTCTTTCTTTAGGTCTAATAGTGTTTGCTTTATATATCTGGGTGTTCTGGTGTTGGATGCATATATATATACATGATATGTTTTCTTGCTGGATAGATCCCTTTATTATTGCATAATGGTCTTATCTTTTTTATAGTTTTTGGTTTAAAGTCTATTTTATCTGATAAAAATATCTACTCCGGCTCATTTTTGGTTCCCATTCATGGGATATATTTTTCTCCATCCCTTCACCATTAGTCTCTGTGTGTCTTTACAGGTGAGGTGAGTCTCTTGAAGACAGCATATAGCTGGGTCTATTGTTTTAACCCAATCAGTCAGTCTGTGCCTTTTGAGTGGGAAATTTAATCCATTTACAATTAAGGATGTTATTGAAAGGTATTGTCTTACTTCTGTCATTTTATTGATTTTCATCTGGGGGTTTTAAATATCTTTTTTCCTTTCTTCCCCTTTCATTATTTGTCTTTGGTGTTCCCACAGTTTTTGTTTGTAGAAATACTCTATTTCTCCCTCATTTCTGAAGGATTGCCTTGCTGGATATTGTATTCTTGGATGGCAGTTTTTTCTTTTAATGTTTTGTATATATCATACCATTCTCTTCTGGCTTGTAGAGTTTCTGTTGAGAAGTCTGCTGTTAGCCTGATGGGGACTCCCTTATAAGTGACTTTATGCTTTTCTCTTGCTGTTTTTAAGATTTTCTCTTTGTCTTTGAGCTTTGCCAGTTTCGGTTTGCTAGTGTCTCAAGAGGGCCTTTTTGTATTGAATCAGTTTGGAAATCTTTGAGAGCCTGGATCTGAAGGTCTTTTTCTCTCCCTATACCTGGGAAGCTTTCTGCTATTATTTCATTGAATAGGTTTCCACGCCTTTTCCTTTCTCCTCCCCTTCCAGAAAACCTGTTATTTGTATGTTTGTGCATTTAAGTTTGTCTGCTAGTTCTCTAAATTTTCTTTGTATTTTAAATTATTTTTTCCTTTTTTTTTTTTTTTTGGTCCAGCTGGGTTATTTCAAAAAGACCATCCTTGAGATCAGAAATTCTTTCTTCTGCTTGCTCTAACTTGCTGCTAAGCTTTTGGTTGTGTTTTCTATTTCACTGACTGAATGCTTCATTTCTAGGAGTTCTGCTACTTTCTTTTCTTTAAAGTATTAATATCTTTATAAATTTCCTCCTTCATGTCCTGGATACTTTTTCTTATTTCATTGTGTTGTCTAGCTGAGACTTCTTGTATCTTATTGAATTTATTAATATTGTTACTCAGAATTCCTTTTCAGTCACTTCAAGGGTTTCTTACTCTATGGGGTCTGGTACTTGAGAATTATTATATTTCTTTGGTGGTGTCATATTTTCTTGTGGTTTTTGTTTGTTTGTTTTGTTTTTCATATTTCTAATAGCTCTACATTGATGTCTGGTCATCTAGTAGAACAGTTGCTTCTTTTGTTTTTCTGGAGTGGGCTTTGAAGAGAGAGACTTCTTGTAAATATGCTTTATATTGACAATTGAGTGTTTTAGTATTGGTACTGGGAAAACACAGTAGTGTAATCTCCATGTGTGTACTTTGGCCATATTCAGTGTTGGAGCTGCATTATGAGCATCTCCATGGCCTAGGCACTGGGGCACTTAGAGATTCCTTGCTGAGCTTAGTGATACTGTGTAGGTTCACTGGGGATGTGGGTGAGCTCTCAAGCTTTTGGGAGTGTCTTGGTGCTATGTTGCCCTTCAGCTGGGATGGGTGATCCTGGTTGGGCTTGTTGGCACCCTGGCTAGTGTCCAATGACCCTGCTGCATGCGATGAGGTATAATGGAGCTACTAAGTTTGAATAGGTGACCCTTGGCAGGGTTTCTCTTTTCTCTTTCCTACAAGCAGAGGTTCTTTCTGGGTCCTTCTTTCCCCCATTTGGAGCATGAGTTGGTGGTGATTAGAAATATTCTTTCTTACTGTATTTGGGTATCCTGGTTTCTGCACTCTTGGGGAGTTCCACATGTGTCTCCACAGGTCATAGCAGTCATGTGGGCTGTACACGTACCTCCCACCCCCAGGTGTGCTAATGCATGTGGCAGCATATTTCCCCCTGTGGTTTAAGCCTCTGCATCATGGACCTATGCTCACTCACCTCTTTCCCCAGGCTCCACTGGCAACTTTCTTTCTGTTGATGCAATCAAGTGGTCTGTGGGATGTCTGTACAGTGATGGTGGCTGATACTGTGGCATTGAGCTGCTCTTGTGGTAGAAGTACCTGTGGCGCTGGTTGTGGCCGACCACCTGTGTGGTGGTGGTATCTGTGGCAGTGGTGGGAGCTGCTCATAGCTGCTGAGGTCCCTGGGCACACTTCCTGCCATCTGCTAGCTGGGCAGGAGGCTTCCTGTGGCTGCTATGGTCCCTGGCTTGCTTCCAACCATGGTTTGCCTTTTCACTCAGTTGATAATGTCCTTTGGTGCACAAGTTTTTAATTTTTATATAGTCCAATTTATCTGTTCTTTCTTTTGTGCCTGTGGCTGCTGTGGTCCCTGGCTTGCTTCCAACCATGGTTTGCCTTTTCACTCAGTTGATAGTGTCCTTTGGTGCACAAGTTTTTAATTTTTATATAGTCCAATTTATCTGTTCTTTCTTTTGTTGCCTGTGCTTTTGATGTCATATTCAAGAAGTAATCATTGCCAAATCCAATGCTGTGAATCTTTTTTCCTGTTTTCTTTTAAGAGTTTTATAGTTTATCTCTTACAGTTAGGTCTTTGATCCAATTTGAGTTAATTTTTGCATATGAAATAAATGTCCACCTTTATTCTTTTGTATGTGGACATCCAGTTTTCCCAACACCATTTGTTGAAAAGATGGTCCTTTCTCCCATTGGATGGTCTTGGCACCTTTACCAAAATTATTTGCCCACATACATAATGGTTTGTTTCTTGGCTACTTATTGTATTACACTGGAATATATGTCTGTCTTTATGTCAGCGCCACACTGTTTTAATTATTGTTGCTTTATAGTAAGCTTAAAATCAGAAGTGTGAGACCTCCAACTTTGTTCTATTTCAAGATTGTTTTGTCTATGCAGTGTCTGTGGAGACTCCATACAAATTTTAGAATGGATTTTTCTACTTCTGCAAGAAACATCACTGGGACTTTGATAAGAATTGCAGTGAATCTATAGATCACTTTGGGTAGCATAGACATCTTAACAATATTAAACCTTCTAATCCAATAACACAGAATTATTTTCCATTTATTTATGTCATTTAATTTCATTTTAGCAACATTTTGTAC
>NW_007738545.1:43352-44554 GCF_000696425.1 Galeopterus variegatus | reverse complement strand
AAAAAAAAATGATTTATACCCAACCCCTCAACCACAGAGCCTGGGCACCTCAGCCAATAACTAAAAGAACCTAATGTTAAGTTTTCCTTTCCATAATCTCCAAAGCTTACACTTCTACCAGAGGAAGCCTGAGTTATCTACTGTCTCATTCACACAAGCAGGATGAAAAAGATACTGAAAAAGAAGAAAAGTTAAGGAGGGAAGTTCAAAGGAGGTTTAGGAGTGAGAAAGGAGGGTGGGAGTCATAAAGAACAGGAGAGTGATTCACCTGGTGAAGTATCAGGTTGCTGTTGCCAGCCACAGTAAGAGGATGGAGAAAGCTCCACACCTATCATTCACCCCGAACCCCTGCCAGCCCCAACACACCCAGTGCCCATGCCTCCCTTGCTCCCTGAGGTTCACCTATCTCAACTGTTCTCTCTCATGCCTGGGGTGACAAAAAAGGATGCTAAGAATAGGAGGTAAGTCACTAGCAGAGAGGTTAAACTATTGGCTACATTCAAGAGGTTCTTAGGAATATTTGTAGATTGTAATTACTGTTTCTCATTACCACAGTGACAGAAACTAGACTCTTACAAGAAGAGTAACGTTTTCATGAAATTATTTGAAACTGGGCCTAATCGCCCTCAGACCAGCTAGTTGTGTCCATTTAATATTTTACGCCATGTATCTTTAACTCTGCTTTTCTACCATCTCCTACCAAGTCATTCATCTTTCACTCAACAGTTATTACAAAGAGATGAAGCAGCAGCCATCTGTCATCCCTCCTCTCATAAAATTCACATTTCAGTAGGGGAGGAAGACAATAAATACCCTAAAAATACATAAAATGCAATGAGAAGTTTATAATATGTGCCACAAAGGAGGAAGCATTGAGTAGAGACTTAAACAAAGTGAGGAGCATGCCGCACAATTTGGAGTTTAGATTCTCTGCAGAAGGCATAGCAATGATCTCACACTCCTTTTCTAAAAATAAATATTTCAGAAGAGGGACACTTTTTCTGCAATTTCAAAGAACCTGGTTTCTTAGCCACTATGCAAGGCAAGAAAGACAGCACATTTTCTTTCTTATCTTCCAGAATGGCAAAGGTCAGATTCTGATAAGAGTCTCATGGCAGGAGAGCCGGCCTGAGTACCTAGTAGTGTACAATCTCCAGAACCACACTGTCATTATGCATTATTTTGTTTAATGTAACAAAAAT
>NW_007738545.1:39778-41845 GCF_000696425.1 Galeopterus variegatus | reverse complement strand
GAAATTTAGGATTAGTGGCTAGTGATCCTCACAGGTACTGAGTCTCAGAATCAGAATTCAAATCCAGTCCTAACTCCAAAGCCTACCCGCACAACATTATACTATGTTACCCAAGGAGTCCTCATTTTCTTACTTTTTCAGTCCCTCACTTTATCTCCCCCTAACATTTTCCATTTAGATTTACAGACCAGGGACAAGATATAGGGTATCTTTGGGGTGTTGGACATTTCTTTTTGGTGTCATTCTAAATGCTCTAAAGCATTCTGAAGAATTTTCTGTACATATGCATTGCATTTCTAACATGTGTAGCTTCAGAATTCAATATGGCATAGAATATTGTTTACAAATGTAACACATTTTCCTTTGGGGCATATTGTTATTGAGATACTTTGAGTTCAGTGAAAAAAGTTAAAAGCTATTAAAACTGACTAGGAGGGAGAAATAAAGACAAGTGAATTTTTTGACAAGACATCTTTGAAACTAAAATCCTAAATTCTGCTGTGAATGCTGCTGTAATGAGCATGAGAGTACAGATATCCCCTTGACATGCTGATTTCAATTCCTTTGGATATATTCATATATCCAGTAGTGGGATTACTGAATTATATAGTAGCCATCTTTCCAGTTTTTTGAGGAAGTTCCATATTATTTTCCCTAAAGGCTATTTCACATTTCCACCAACAATCTATAAGAATTACCTTTTCTTTCCATATTTGCCACTATTTGTTATCTTTTGTCTTTTTGATAAAAGCCATTCTAACAGGTGTGAGGTGATATTGCATTGTGGCTTTAATTTGTATTTCCATGATGATTAATGATGCTGAGAATGTTTTTATGTACTTATTGGACATTTGTATGTCTTTTCTTGGGAAATGTCTGTTCAGGTCCTTTGCCATTTTTTAATCAGGCTGTTTTTTTGCTATTTTGTTGTTTGAGTCACTTGTATATTTTGGATATTAACCCTTTACTATATGTATGGTTTGCAGATATTTTCTGCTGTTCTGTGAATTGTCTCTTCACTTTGTTAATTGTTTGCTTTCTTGTGCAAAAGCTTGTTCTTGTGCTTTTGGGATCATATCCAAAAAAAAAAAAAAAATTGTTGCCCAGGACAATGTCATGGAGCTTTTCTCCTATGTTTTCTTCTAGTAATTTTACAGTTTCAGGTTTTATATTTAAGTCTTTAATCCATATTGAGTTGATTTTGTTTATATCTGGTATAGCTGGTCATGTGGTGAACACCTGCAGTTTTTGGTTGTCTGGAAAGTACACTATTTTCCCCATATTTCTGAAGGATAGCCTTGCTAGGTATAGTATTCTTGGCTGGCAGTTTTTGCTTTTAGCATTTTGAATATGTCAACCCATTTTCTTCTGGCTGTAGAGTTTCTGTTGAGAAGTTTGCTGTTAGTCTGAAAAGGGATCCCATATAGGTGATCTGCTACTTTTGTTCTTGCTGTTTTTAAGATTCTCTCTTTGTCTTTGAGCTTTGCTAGTTTGACTATAAGGTGTCTTGGAGAGGATCTTTTTTGGATTGAATCCTGTTTGGAGATCTTTGAGGCTCCTGGATCTGAACGTCTATACTCTCCATATAACTGGGAAGTTTTCCATCATTATTTTGTTCAATAGGCTTTCCAAGCCTTTTCCTTTCTCCTCCCCATCTGGATCACCCACGATTAGAATGTTTGTGTGCTTATGGTTGTCAGCTAGCTATCTTAGATTTTCTTCATTTTTTTAAATTATTTTTTTTCTTTTGTCTGCCTGAGTTATTTTGAAAAGACTATCTTCAAGATCAGAACTTTCTTCTGCTTGTTCTAGCCTGGTACTTAAACATTAGTTGTGTTTTTATTTCATTGAGTGAATCTTTCAGTTCCATGGGTTCTGCTACATTCTTTTCTAAGGTATTGATCCCTTTGTAAATTTTCTCCATATCTTGGATTTTTGTTATCATTTCATTATGTTGTCTAACTGAGTTTTCTCATAACTCAGTGGGTTTCCTTAAGATTATTGTTCAAATATTTTCTCCCATTCCATAGGTTGTCTTTCCACTCTGTTGATTGTTTCCTTTGCTGT
>NW_007738545.1:33895-39300 GCF_000696425.1 Galeopterus variegatus | reverse complement strand
ATATTTTCTCCCATTCCATAGGTTGTCTTTCCACTCTGTTGATTGTTTCCTTTGCTGTGCAAAGCTTTTTAGTATGATATAATCCCATTTGTTTATTTTTTCTTTTGTTGCTTGTGCTTTTAAGTTCTTATTCATTAAAGTTTTTTCCCAGTCCTACTTTCTGGAGTGTTTCTGCTATGATGTCCTTTAGTAATTTTATGGTTTCAGGTCACATAGTTAAGTCTTTAATCCATTTTGAGTTGATTTTGGTATATGGTGAGAGGTACAGGTCCAATTTCATTCTTCTGCATGTAAAAGTCCAGTTTTACCAGCACCATATATTGAAGAGGTCATCTTTTCCCTAGTGTATGTTCTTGCTGTCTTTGTCAAAGATCAGTTGGCTATATGTATATGTGTTGATTCCTGGGTTTTCTATTCTGTCCCATTGATCTGAGTTTCTGTTTTTATGCTAGTACCATGCACTTTTGGTTACAATAGCTTTGTAATATAATTTGAATCAGGGAGTGTTATGACTCTATCTTTATTTATTTTATTTTTTGGCCAGGATTGCTTTGGCTATTTGGGATCTTTTGTTGTTCCATATGAATGATTAGGATTGCTTTTTCTATTTCTGTGAAGAATGTCATTGGTATTTTGATGGGGATTGCATTGAATCTGTAGATCATTTTGGGTAGAATGGCAAACTATACATCTGACAAGGGATTAATATCCAGAATATATAAAGAACTCAAACAACTCCACAGTAAAAACAAATAATCCAATTTTTTAAAAGGCAAAGGAGATGAATAAACATTTTTCAAAGGAAGACATACAAATGGCCAACAGGTACATGAAAAAATGCTCTGCATCACTAATCATCAGAGAAATGCAAATCAAAACCACTTTGAGATATCATCTCATCCCAGTTAGTCTGGCCGTTATCAAAAAGACCGAGAATAACAAATGCTAGTAAAGATGCAGACAAAAGGAAACTCTTCTACACTGTTGGTGGGACTGAAGTTAGCATAGCCATTATGAAAAACAGTATGGAGGTTCTTCAAACAACTACTGATAGAACTACCATATGATCCAGCAATCCTACTACTTGGTATATATCTAAAAGAATGAAAATTATCATGTCAAATGGATACCTGCACTCTCATGTTCATCATAGCTCTATTAACAATAGCCAAAACATGGAACCAACCTAAGCATCCATTGATGGATGACTAGATAAGGAAAATGTGCTGTATATACACAATGAAATACCACTCAGCCATAAAAAAGAATTAAATTCTGCATTTGCAGCAACATGGATGAGTCTGGAGGAAATTATGTTAAGTGAAATAAGCCAGACAAGGAAAGATAAGTACTACATGTTTTCACTCATAACTGGGTGCTAAGAAAGAAGGAAAGAAAGAAAGACAGATAAATGAGAGAGAGGGAGAGAGAAAGAGGGAGAGAAGGAAGGAAAGAAAGAAAGAAAGAAAGAAAGAAAGAAAGAAAGAAAGAAAGAAAGAAAGAAAGAAAGAAAGAAAGAGAAAGAAAGAGAAAGAAAGAAACACAATACATTGAACTTGGCAATACATTGCAGAAAGAGAACAAAGATAAGAATACTAGAGTTGGTGGTGGGAGGGAGAGCATTTGGGGAGTGATAGATTGGCTAAAGGGCATAAGAATATGTTAATAATAAAAAATAAAAATAAAAAAATATATATTTTTTTGCTCAGAATTCTTTTTCAGTCATTTCAGGGTTCTCTACTCTATGGAGTCTGGTATTTGAGAACTACTGTATTCTTTTAGTGGTGACATATTTTCTTGGGTTTTATGTTTCTAGTATCTCTCCATTGATGTCTGGTCATCTGATAGAGCAGTTGCTTCTTCTATTACTCTGTAGTGAGGTTTGAGGAGAGACATGTCCTCTTCTTTTTCTACTCTCTGCTAGTGACTTTCCTTGTGTGGATGCAGTAGAGGTTCTGGTGGGTCCCCTGCATTTTGGCTGTGGCTACTGTTGTGGTATCCACCACCTTTGTGGGAGCTGTGGTTGTGGCAGTTGCTGTGGTGGGCAACCCATGCAGAAGTCGTTTTATTGGTGTGCTCCTTGCCTGTTTCCAGGCAGAAGGGGCTGCCCTTGGCTCCTGCCTAATTTACTGGGCATGCTCTCTCGCCTGCTTCTGGGTGGAGGGGGCTGCCCTTAGCTTCTTCCTAGGACCCTGAGGGTGCTCTCTTGCCTGCTTTGGGCAAAGGGGCTCCCTCAGCCTGATGCTGTATTTAAAGAGTGTAACAAGCACAGAATAAATGATAACTTCTGGTTAATAGTAATTATTGTTATTATTATCAAAAGAAAGCTGCAGAAGTGGCACTCATATTGACAACGAAGTAAGATGCAGTTATGACCAGCAAGGATAAAAAAAACTCTGAATACAAATAGATGAGTAAATATACTAAATTGGTAACTAGAGGCTACTGTGAGTAAAATAATTGGCAAAACCAAGGCTATTGCATAACATTGAATCTTTTCATCTCTATTTTGATGAAGTAAATTTAGCATATAGTGACAAGACTTTTTAAAATTATTTTAATAAGTTAGAAGAAGATGAGAAGGAGGAATAGGAGGTAGTGAGATGTACACAGTATATACTGATGCATGTGTCTCTCTGCCCAACTTATATATAAGGTAGCCTTTTAAAGTTTAAAATGGAAATGCACAGGCTGGCCAGGTAGTTCAGCTGGTTAGAGAGCACCCTTATAACACCAAGGACATGGGTTTGGATACCCATAACAGCCAGTCACCAAAAATAAAAAAAAGAAAGAAATACAGAAAACCTATCTTGTCAGTGTCCATAAAATCACCCTTTGGTCTTCTCATCCCCACAGAAAAAATGTCTGCAAATCAGTGCCCTTGAGTGGAGGAGGCTCTTCAGGGGATTGCAAGAGGATCCTGATACTGCTCTGTCCAGGCACGACCCCGCCAGTGTCCAACACTCTCATCTCCATTCCACTTATGTGAAAGCTGAAGCAAAGAATGACTTCCCATTACCATATGGTCAGAGCCAAGAGTCACCAAATAGTAAATCTTCATCCCTTATGGTCAGTGTTCTGCATGCAAAGTTTAACCAAAGTAAATATTCAAAAGCTCACAATATTATTCCCAAATGAGCAAAGACAATTTTGGTAAAAGAGCATTTGAACAGTGGTCTTCTTCCAACTTCTTGAAGTTTCTTTTCCTTCCATTTTATCCACTTTCCAACCAAAGGAAAATCTAGGGTTCGCCCTAAAAGGCTGCATTCTCCCTCAAATATTTAATACTGTTTTCCTCCACTGCAGCACAGTTGGCCTTGTTAATGAGGCCCTAGGGGGAAGCTCACAGTTGCCAGTGCCTCTCTCACCCTGGTTGCTGATTACAACCCAGCATCAAAGCTTCAGAGAGTTTATTACCATATGTTCTACTTCCCTTTTTAGCACTGTTTGGGCTCTGTGTACAGAGACAAGGTACTTCCTACAGTCAGGGTGCAGCAGTTTTTAGAAGACAAAGAGCTATAAGAAGAATGCTGAGCTTTGTTAAAGACACTGGAAGAGAACATTCTGACTTTCATGAGTAACTAACTATGTTTCAGCACACAATGATATGTACACATTAAAAAACTATCAGCTAGCCTGTGCAGGCAGAGTTTTTCCTGCTGTACTAAACTTAGCACTCACACTGTCAGCCTCAATAATATTAAGGTAGCCTTTCAGTGTTTGGATTGAAAAAAAAAAAAATCTTAGGCAAGCGTAATGTTTCCTGTAGCTGGAGAAACAAAATAGATTCCACAAGTTAACTTTTTGTTTATTTTTCTTAGAGATAATTTTCCAGTACAGTTGACATACACAAAGAATTTCTCCTGCAAATCCCATGCTCTGATTATGAAAGGAAGGTTTTTAGAACTAAAATCCTTGAAGTGTTATCCCTAAAAGCACCAATGATCTTATTTATAGCCTGTTTTATGAAATTTTTACAAGTATGGCTTGTGTTTATATCTCAATATACTGACCACCCCTACGTGCCATGTAATGTGATCAAACTTACAGAAGAAGACACATGAAGCAATATTTATACCACAGGCAGAAAAAGACTACAGAAGCTCATAAATTTTAACTTACCGTTACAGAAAAACAATTAAACCATGTCTTACATCTTTTTCTTCTTCTAAAACTCTTAATATATTTTTCCAGTTTGCAGTCATTATTCCCAAAGGAAAACCCCAAAGTTTCCCATTTCTTTAGCAACAGACTCAGTATAAATTGTGCTCCTATATTTCCAAACACCTGTATCCAAGCAACATATTAAGGTGTGCTGCCACGTGATGCACGTAAAGTCTGTAGGTAAGCTTCACTTTACAGAAAGAGATTAAGAGAGAGAAAATAGAAAGGCATAAATAGCAAAAGCAAAATAAAAACAAGGAAAAGTAGTACAATTTTTTCCAGTTTGTTTCTTTTATTTTTTTCGCAGTTCATTCACGGGTAGGGGAAAAGATGGTCAGGCTATTATTGTTCAATAGATTACTAATTTCTGGGGGATTCATAGTTTTGGGCTAAGTAATACACTTTACTAGATTCTTCTGTAGTAGCCATTTTAGCCCACAAGGTAATTCAAGAAAGTTTCCTGGTGGTCATCAAAAGGCATTATTTGTTTGTAAGTAAAAGAGAATTATAAAGAACCAGAGCATTGATCATAAGTAAGACTGTGGTGTAGTAAACTCATAGCCAGGACTGTAAGAGTACTACGTTAACTGTCCTAAAAGGGACTGTGGTATTCCAGATCTCAGACATACTTATATTCTTAGCACAATCCTTCTTCAATAGATCCAGTAACTTAAGGCATAGACTAGCAATTGTGCCTGGACATCCAACTAATCCAATTTCAACATAAGCACACGAATGCCAGACGCTAAACTTAAGGGCACATACCAGCTCTGTGTCCTTAGGAGAAATTCTTTACTTCCTTCAAGCCTTAGCTGTTCCATCTTTAAAACAGGAATAACGGGGGTAGGAGTAATGGGGAGTCATTGTTTAATCAATACAGAGTTTCAGTTTGGGAAGATGAAAAAGTTCTGGAGATGGATTATGATGATGGGTGCACAACGATGTAAATGTACTTACTGCCATTTAAAAATGAAAAATGGCAAATTTTATGTTACATATATTTAACCACAATTGAAAAAAAACAGGAATAACAATACTACCCCATCAAATTGTTTTGAGAAGTACATGAAATTATTAAGAGTTTTCATGGTGCCTGGAACATAGTAAGTCTTCAATAAATGGCCACAGGCCGACCCCGTGGCTCACTCGGGAGAGTGCGACACTGGGAGCGCCAAGGCCCTGGGTTCGGATCCTATATAGGGATGGCCGGTGCACTCACTGGCTGAGCGCGGTGCGGGTGA
>NW_007738545.1:30152-33647 GCF_000696425.1 Galeopterus variegatus | reverse complement strand
ACATAGTAAGTCTTCAATAAATGGCCACAGGCCGACCCCGTGGCTCACTCGGGAGAGTGCGACACTGGGAGCGCCAAGGCCCTGGGTTCGGATCCTATATAGGGATGGCCGGTGCACTCACTGGCTGAGCGCGGTGCGGGTGACACCAAGCCAAGGGTTACGATCCCCTTACCAGTCACAAAAATAGATAAATAAGTAAATAGATAAATAGATGGATGGATGGCCACGATTACATTATTATTGTTGTGATTCACATTAGCGTTTACAAAAATTGACTCTTGAACCTGTGTGGGAGTCACAACCAGTAACCACTGCTTATTAACCTCCATCCTACCATTTCTTTCCACAGCCCTGGCCACCTTCATGTCTTGGTCCCCTGTCCGCTATTGCCCTCTTCTACGTATGCACTCTCTCCAACCTCCTTATGTCAGGCACAGTCATCACAGAAGTCCAAGAAGGTATTTGGGAGCGTCAAGCCCTTTTACTGAAGTTTCATAGAAGAACAATCCTAAAAGGAAACCATTTTAAATTAGCTGTCAATTGAAAAAAATATATTCAAAGTGACTCTAAAACTTTGACAGTTGCAAGACCAGCCATGGGTAAAACTACAAAATAAAGTTTGATTTCTGTTTCCTCCTGTTCTTGCTCAGATGGGAATAGCACCCATGGGCACTTCAGGATTTATGGTGATCTTCACAGGAACGCAGTCACTTCAAGAACACAGTCACTCTGAGATTGTCATTCCTGACCATGCAATTTGATGATATTCTGTGGCCTTTATATACTCTCGATGCTTAATAGGATCCACCCTCCAAGTCCTTCACCTTTTTCCAGACACTCAGAAACATAAGTTGTTAGGACTGGAAAGAACCTTGGAAAGTTTTTCAGTCCATGCCCTCATTTCACCAATAAAAACTTGAAGACCAAGGTGGTTAAAATAATTCATCCATGATCAAAATCTCTTTTTACAACTTATTATTGAACTCACTTCATCAGTTGCCTCTATTTTCTTACTATCCCTTAGCCTTCTCTTATCTTCAAATCCTTCCCTTTCAAGCTTAGAATTCAGACCAACATATCAACCATCCTTTTCTTTGTCCTAAACTCCCATACCCTGTGTGTATACTGCCTTGGAAACCTCAAACGTGAATGAATCCAACCATCTGCTATTCCTATACCTCACCCAGACAACTGGAATAAAGCCATTTAAAAACAAAATAGTGATATAACTCTAGGTTTGGGGTCTCCCATCTCACTCGACCTTTAACACTGCACAGAAATGCTGCTGTTCCTCTGAACAGCTCAATCTCCCTTCTGCAGTGATTATCTCAAACTTCTCACACTCGCCATAAAACTTCTACTTCTTGCCTCCCCTTATATTGTCAGCAAATGTCCTTGCTTCCTATTTTTCAGAGAAGATAAAAGTCATCAGACAAAAAGCCAATGATTTTCTGTCTCTAGAATTCATACAACAAACAAGCATCTGCATCCACACTGTTCCATGCCTCTGTGGCAACAGAGGATCCACCTCTCCTACCTGAGGTCTGCCTCCCATACCTCNGTCCTTGCTTCCTATTTTTCAGAGAAGATAAAAGTCATCAGACAAAAAGCCAATGATTTTCTGTCTCTAGAATTCATACAACAAACAAGCATCTGCATCCACACTGTTCCATGCCTCTGTGGCAACAGAGGATCCACCTCTCCTACCTGAGGTCTGCCTCCCATACCTCTGCTCTAGATCCCAGCATCTCCAGTCTTCTCAGAGACCTTGCTCTAACAGCTATTCCCACCCTCTTCTGTAACTGCAATTTTGCTCCACAACTTATTCTTTCTAATTTGCATTTACTTATGCTCAAATGTCTCCCACCTTTAAAAATAAATTCCATCCTCTGTCTATACCTCCCTCCAGCTCCTACTCTATGTCTCTTCTCTTACATTCTCATTTTTCATTTCCTCACTTCTCATTCAACTTTGCAACCCTCCTATCTAATGTCTAACGTAGTCTAATGTCTGGTCTATCCTTACCACTCTCCCAGTATCGTTCTCTCAGGCCAACAAAGCCTTGCAGGTCTGTATATTCACTTTTCAATCCCATCTTGCTTGATCTTTCAATAACATTTGACAGCGTTGACCACTGCCTCCTTCTTAAAATATTCCTCTCTTGGCGTCCTGACTGCTGCTCTCTCGGTTTTTCTCCAGCTTCTCTGGTCAGTCGTCCTCAGTCTTGTTGGCTAGCTGCCCTTCNAGATTTGAATATCATGTATGCAATGTGTGATGGTTAAATCAGGATACTTGGCATATTCCTCATTACAAAACATAGTCATTCTTTGTGTCCATTAACCAACTTCTTGCTAACACCCTCTCCCTGACCTCTAGCAACCACAGTTCTGTTCTCTCCTTCTGGAAGTTCAACGAATTATTTGATTGTTATTTCTTTCTTTCTTCCTATATATACTTTTTATATATTCATCTTTTAATTTGTACTGTTTCAAAGTAAGTTTCGGATATAGCTAAATCTATTGATTTATCCATATAAAAAGAGAGAGAGAGAGAGAGAGATTTATTTTAAGGAAATGGCTCACACAACTGTGGGTGCTGACAAGTGTGAACTCTGTAGGGTTGACCAGCAGGATGGAAATTCAGGTAACAGCTGATGATGCGATCTCAATTCCAAATTCTGGAAGACAGCAGGCTGGAAACTGAGAAGAATTCCTTCTCTGGGAAACCTCAGTCTTTGCTCTTAAGACCTTGAGAGGAATTCCTTCTTTGGGAATTCCTTCTTTGGGAAACTTCAGTCTTTGCTCTGAACACCTTTAACTGATAGGATGAGACCTACCCATATATACAGGATAATCTGCTTTTCTCAAACTGCTATTTCAAATGTTAATAACATCTTTAAAAAAAAAAANTTTTTCTGCTCGAGTTGCTTTAATTACTTTATTGACCAGCACTTTAACATCATTTGCTCCTGAGCTCTCTGTATAACTGCCGACCTGATGGCTTCACTTTGATGATCTATAAGAAACCTCAAACTCAACCTGTCCATATCATTTTCCTTCCAAAACATGTTCTTTCTTCTGTTTTTTTATGTTAATTAATGGTATTATTATGCACCCAGTTGCTCAAGTGAAAAATCTGGAAGGCATTCTTACTCATCCCTCTTCATTAATCCCATGTCTTACATTCATTCTTTTATTCATTAAGACAATTGAGTACCTACTAGGTGCCAGGCACAAATCCAAATGATCATCTC
Organism: Galeopterus variegatus; assembly: GCF_000696425.1. Lineage (NCBI taxonomy): Eukaryota > Metazoa > Chordata > Mammalia > Dermoptera > Cynocephalidae > Galeopterus > Galeopterus variegatus. Next base: position 30,394 of record NW_007738545.1, on the reverse strand, counting down.
TAATCTATTCTGTTTAATCCATCGTTACCTACATAGTGATCAAATTTACCAAATTCTCTCCTTCTCCTTGGTTTGAGCTCTACATCTCTGCTGAACTACTACGATAACATCCTACTGACTGCCCCACATCCACTCTTGCTTTCTTCACTCCTCTCTGTTCCAAAACACTTAACCTATTACCAACTTTAAATTGTGAAAATCTTCAAAGAAGTTTTATAATGAATAAAGAATATGCATATACT
>NW_007738545.1:24886-28704 GCF_000696425.1 Galeopterus variegatus | reverse complement strand
TTTTGACCAAACCCCTGGGCCCCCCTAGCCTAGGCAAGTTGCCACATAAAACCATTGCAGCGTCCACTGATGATCATCGGTTGCATCGATAAGTTGCAATGATCTTTTCAAAATGTAAATATCACCATAATTTCTCTAAGCAAAACCCTTCAGTCATTTTCTATTACCATAGAACAAGGTCCAAAATACTTTGAATGTCTTCAGAGTCCTGTCAAGGTCTGTTTACGCCTTCAAACTGTTTTCTCACCTCTCTCCTCTCATTCTGTGCAGATGAGTGTTCTTTCAGTTTCTTTGCCTTGTACTTCACACATCTTTGTTCCCTCCCTTGGAATATTAACTCCTACTCATCATTCAGGTCTCTTCATACATATTATTTCATCAGGAAAGTTTTCTCCTGGGATAGAATAGCTTCCTCCACATATGTCCCACTGTATCCTCTACTCATGATATTCATCATCTGCTGAACTGCTGTTCAGTATCTACCCTCCCAGCCATACCACAAGCTAACAAAGGATCCTAGGGGAAACATGCACGTTAGACTGAGAAAGTCTACATATTCTGCCTTTAGCAACTCATCTGACCTTCTAAGTGTCTGCTTTTCTGCATTTTGTGTTTATTTTTTTAGGAAAAAAAACCCCACATGACTTAAAGCAAAGCTGAAAGTCTCTGTAAAGCCAGATAACAATGTTTTCTTTTAAGCTAATCTCTTCTGCAAAGCTGTGGATTCCAAAGGTTCTTAGTAGGCGGTAGAGGACCTTGTTCTCTGAAGGGATAAAATGTCCACAATAGTTTCACCCTGATTTCTAGTTCATAAGGAAGGTAGGGAAGTCATTTGATGCACATTCTGTTCAACTGCTGTTGATAAAAAGGTTTGACCTGAAATGTTTGCCCCCCGCTTTCTCCAGAGGAGGATTAAAAGGGAGACAAATGATAATGTGCTTAATTTTTCTTCTAGCAATTTCAGCTTCCACTAAATTTCACTTTTAAAGTTCTTTTAGCTTTCTGGGGTTCCTGCTGTTAATAGAAACAATAATTGCTATTATCATTATGACTGTAATATAGCAGCTGCACTTTTACTCTGTCACCCGGAGAACACCAAAATTTTAGCAACCCATTATTATCTTTTTAGGTGAAAAAACACACTGTATTAGTCCATTTCTGTTGCTCATAACAGAAATACTTGAAACTGGGTAATCTGCAAAGAAATAATATCTATTGCTTACAGTTTTGGAGGCTGGCAAGTCCAAAGGCCAGAGAACACATCTGTTGAGGGTCTGCTTTTGGTAGTGACTCTACAGGGATGCAGATGAGCATGGTGGATGGCAGAAGCATAGAGAGAGCTTACTCCTCAGTCCTACTCCTTTTAAAGCCCTCAGAACTGCACCCATGACCTGCCATTAAACCAACAATGGACTAATCTATTCACTAGTGCATGGTCCTCACAATCTAATCACTTCTTCAAGGCCCCACCTTTCAATTACCATAATAGGATTTCCCATCCTCTTCACACCATCACAGTGGGGGTTAAGTTTCTAACACATTAAACTTTGGGTGGACACAATTCAATCCATAGCATACACCTGTAGATTAATTGCTCTGGTGACAGTCAGGGTGTGTCTCTCTGAGGCCAGTACATTGTACCACTTAATCCTGCACACCAATGGGTAGCCCTCATCCAAACTAATAACAGAGTGGCAGGCAACTTAGGAAGTATTTGTTAAAGAAGATAATATGGTTCGAAGCAAACTTACAAGTTTGCCAATAAGATATTGTCATGTCCATACTGTGTACATTAACAGCAAACCAACATTTTGGCCAGCAATAAGCAGAGCCATTTTCTACACAGTTCTCCCTTTTGGCAGTTTCCTATGTGTCCTAGGGATGGTTTTTAGTCTCAAAATGTGTGTATCTGTCCATTCCATCATGTTCACAAAGAGGAGTTGCTCAATTTCTGTCACTCCTCTTCAGTAAAGCCCTACTATGCCTCATGGTCTTCTAGGGAAAAAAAATCTCAGCCAATTTTAATTATGGGCCTTACACAAAGTAAGCCTCTGGGCTAAAGAGACCTTTGGAGGCCAACTCAAATAAGCTCTTGGTCCATAGATGACTGTTCTAAGCATGGAAGAGGGCAGTCCTTGAGATGAAAAGGTAGAGGCCTGAGGACAAAGAAGCCAGAGTTTGGTGGCTTTCTCCATGTCCCACATTTCAGGTTTATTCTCATGGTCTCTACAGTCTCCTCATCTCCTCTAAGCTCCTCTTGTCTCCTGAGGAGAAGCTGCTTATTTACAGCTGGCAGATACTAGCGTATCCCTACTAAAATAATGAAGGACTGGTCATTTGGATCATAAAATTAAACAGCCACACAAAGAACAGTTCCTCAATCATACTATTTAGTCAAAGGCCACACGTTAAAACCCACTAATGACAAAACCTATCATAAGTTATTTAAATCATTATCCTTACCGGAATTAAGTAGGCCCGATTGCCTTCATTATAAATGGTTGAAAGTGCATGGAAAAGTATGGATCAACTCAGTCTAGTTGGAATATAGAAATATTCTAACTGTATTCAATATTTAGAAAATACCTACGAGGTATATACTTGACCCTCAGAATAAAAGCCCTTGCCCATGGGAGCCCACAGACAGATACATCAATAACTTAAAAAGCATTAGTGCAGAAATAACTGTTTAATAAGTGTTGTAGTGTCACAATGATAAAGAGGTATCCCTGGGGGAGATAGAAAAGAGTTCACAGCAGAAGTACAATATGAAAAGGGGCCTTAAAGAATCAGAAGGAGTTGAATAGGTACAAGAACAACACCATTTTAGGGCAAAGGGAAATGTAACAACAGCTCCATTTTTCTCTTGGCAATATTTCTATGAGCAAGTTTTCTCCATTTTAGTCTTGTTTCCTGCTCCACACATATGTCAACTACCATACAGCATCAAGTAAACTTAGCTAATAGTTTGCAAATGAAAGTTCAATAATCATCTAAACGAGATGAGATGAGAAGAGAAATGTGCTACTCAATAAAGTCAAATATAATAAAAAAGTCAAATATAGTTGTATTAGATTGCATATAATTGAATAAAAACATTTAATGTGAAAAGGTTTGCAGTCTTTCCCTGATTGTTTTTGCCTGATTATTTTCTTCTCTCCCTCTTCTTCAAGGAGAGAAAGGATGAAATTCCCACATGTGTAGTTTCATGAGAAAATAGTACAGAAGGAAGCAATGCACTCCCTGGAGGCCTGATTACATCGAGTGACTTGAATTGCCAGGATCATGTCATGGGGCCACAGACGACATAGACAAAAGAAAAAAAATTGGACTTAGAACTAAAATGATAGGGACTGGATAGCATGGATGACAAAATCCTCTGGGGTGCAAGAACAAGAGACTCTTAGTTTTGAGGCAGAGGAAATAGAAACGGGAAATTTTTAAAGAGTTGCCATAAAATATGTAATTGCAACTTCTTCACTGAGAAAGACAAGTAAAGATTAGAATTTCTGTTTAAGTTTGACTTGTTTAGGTATGCTCCAAAAGCATTCATACATAAAACATAATTCTACAATGTTGATCCATCCTTAGCAATATGGGAAGGGACCCAAAATGGGCATTTACTTTTATTAAATATCTATCATATTTATCATATTTGGGGCATTTTGTTAAGCATTTTATATGTTTCTTAAAACCTAAATTGGGTTCCTTCACTGTACTTTTTTCAAAGCCACCCTCACTTGGGAGCTTCTAGCTGCTGTTATCAGTTTCTGCTGCACCAGGTTTGCTATAGTGATACTCCCGACGCCAAATTTATC
>NW_007738545.1:22592-24677 GCF_000696425.1 Galeopterus variegatus | reverse complement strand
AGCTTCTAGCTGCTGTTATCAGTTTCTGCTGCACCAGGTTTGCTATAGTGATACTCCCGACGCCAAATTTATCCTCCCACTCAACACTCGGGGGAATCAGACATTTCCCGCATTTTTAAAATCTCCACCAAAACTTACCTGTATGCCAGATCCCTTGGGAGCCAGTTATCAGCTACAAAATTGATACACAGTTTGCATATTAATGTCTTCCCATATACCACTCCCCACATGCAATTTTTAAAAATATGTCTGCGTATGAGTGCAATGAGATTTTCACTTGGCTAGGTCCACCGTGCTCATGTGGTGGTTATCAGCTCTTGGTTTCTCTCTAGTGACAAATGGAATGTTTTCAATGAGTCTGAACAAGTTTACCTGTACACAGTTGGATGCGGTGGCCTCATGAGGACTTGCCATTGTCTCAGGCAGTTTTAGAGTTGCTTACACTTTATATTAGTTTCCTAGAGATGCCATAACAAATTACTACATATGAGGTGGCTTAAAGCAACAGGAATTTATTCTATCCCAGTTCTGGAGGCCAGAAGTCTGAAGTCAAGGTCCTGGCCACGTTTTCCCTGAAGGCTCTCAGGAAGAATCCTTCTGCTTCTCTTCGAGCTTCTTGCTGTGTGGCAGCATAACTCCAATTTTTGCCTCTGTCTCCACATGATCTTTATCCCCATGTCTATGTGCATCTTCTTCTCTTTTTATAAGGATGCCAGTCATTGGATTTAGGGGCCATGCTAAATCCAGGATGATTTCATCTCAAAATCCTTAACAAATTACATCTGCAAAAACCGCGAATCTAAATAAGGTCACATTCTGAGTTTCTGGCTGGACATGAATTTGGGGGGTATGAGACACTATTCAACCTACTATACTCCTTTATAGTTAAACTAAGAGAAGAAGGAAAGGCAAAGGATGACAAATGCTACTCTGAACCCTCTTGGGACACTGCTTCTAGTTTTTCTACCTACCCATCTCATGATGTGGCTTTGCATCATGGCACTTACATCTCACCAGTTGTCCCTGGACAGCTCAAGAGAGGGGCTGCCTCCTTAACGCGCAGCTCAAACCCTTTGCCTTCTTATTGCTTCTCGTTAGCTGTTTGCATGAGTCTATTCTGAGATGGGAATATTACCCAGCACACTCCTGGATATTTTAAATTACCTTCAACCTGTGCCTGTTTCATGCTGACTGATTTGTGAGTTTCTTACCCATTGAGAATGCTGTTTGCAATGATTTTTCTCTAGTCCAATCTGCATTTCAATAAGCTGAATTCTAGATGCGGCTTAGGAACTAACTGTTGTGCCCATTTTAGAACATGTTCTTGGTGTTCTTTAAGTCACTTTTCCCAGTGTGATGGCTTTCTCATTTCAGCCAATTTGAACTAAGCTTTCTAAGTGAAAATTGGAAAATTGGTAAAATCTACACAGCTCTTGCTGCCTGAGTGTAATGTTCATGTTCTTTTTCTTGAGCATTAAGCCCAGACATGTGGTCTAATATGGATGAGCACACCGACTGGAATGACATATCTAAAATGAAAACTTCTTTGGAAACTCAATTTGCCATAAATATAGAAGTGCACAATAAATACCAGGCTACGTTTTGCAAGAAACATCTAACTACAGTATCCTTATCTTCTGCAAATACAGCAATACTTTCACAAAATGAATGTTCTCCCATCTCAATCCTCAAGCTCTGTTTACCTGATTTAGAATTTATTAAGATAGGAAATAGAGAAGCTACCTCATGTTTAGAAAAATCTGTAAATGAAGCAAGATCTAAATATTTATTTTAACATTTGCAAACATGGCACTATTTTAAGATTCCTAAAATCAATGATCTTACCAGAGAAGATGCTTAACCTTTAGTCTGTAGAGTACGCAAGGATATACTAGACAATCAATTTAGTAATGCAATGTGCAAATTATCCAACAAAGGATAGAAGTATTCTAATTGATTGCTAATGGCAATAACTTTGTGTTTGTTTTTAAAACCATTTTGTGCAACTTCTTAAATCTTAATTCACTTAAATATGTTCATTTTATTTTATTAGTTAAAAAGATATTCTCAAATAAGGTAATTAGG
>NW_007738545.1:18313-21991 GCF_000696425.1 Galeopterus variegatus | reverse complement strand
ACTTAAATATGTTCATTTTATTTTATTAGTTAAAAAGATATTCTCAAATAAGGTAATTAGGCCATCCACTCAAAATATTTCATTTCCTTCTTATAAGAAGAGAATATTTTTTTAACCTGTTTGCCTTCCCTTCATCATTTCACACAGTTGTTTTAAAATAACTTCTCATTTCTTTAGCTACTTTTGGCAGAAAAAAATACATTCATCTTCATTTATACTCTATTTTAGATCAGGGTCCTCCTTTCTGAGTCTGCTAACAGCTAAAACGAAGCCCAGCTCCTGTCCTTTGGGTACAACATAAGTAAACAAACACAATTCAAATAAAACAGAATTACTTGTAGGAAATAACTGTGTTAGTGCCAGCAAACAAATAGCTCAACCCCAAGTTTTCCCAGTCCTCAAATGCTTGTTTTTGATGTTTCTCAACAAATATCTGTAAATAGCCACAGGGTTGTCTTAGTCCTTTCCTGTTGCTATAGCAAAATGCCATAAATTGTGTGGCTTATAAACTTAGAAGTTTATTTTTCACAGTTTTGGAAGCTGGGAAGTCCAAGATCATGGTTCTAGCAGATTCAATGTCTGGTAGGGTGCATTGCCTGGTTCATAAATGGTGCCTTCTTGTTGCATCCTCACATGGCGAAAGGAGCAAAGGAGCCCTTTGAGGTCTCTTTTATAAGGGCACTAACCCATCCAGATTACAGCCAAATTCAAATTAGTGCCTAGTTCAGAGTGCCTGATTGCGTCCCAAAAGGCCCCACTTCCTAACAACAATCAAACATATAACAACCTTGGTGGTTAGGATTTCAACATATGAATTTGGGGGAAATACTAACATTCACACCATAGCAGTGGTCAAGATCTGGGCCTCTCTGAGGAGAATCCACACTGCTCTTCCTCTTTGCCCCATTTGCTCCAGATGCAGGCACAAGTTCAGATGGGAAGCTCCTGCATCACTCTGTTCCTTATCACCCATGTTCATTTCTCAGCACTGCACAATCTCTCTCACCCACACCTACTCAGAACATCAGACAGGTAACCCCAGCTGACGCAGAATCAGGCGAGGGTTGCAGATACAAATTGGGGGCATCTCCTTGCCTCATACCCACTGCCTCTGAGGCCTTGTTCAAATACAGCCCCTACTTGGTAACAGACCCCTCTCTGGTCACAGGGCTGGGCAGAGAGTCCAGGCTAGAGCAACCACAGTGCTTTACCCTGCAATGATTGCTTCAGCTGGGGCACAGAAAATCATGAGAGGAGAGAAAACCCTTCTTCTTTCTCTGGTTCCTCCCTAAATGGATATAAGCCCGGAACACTGTTGCTTTGTTTCATGACACATTTGTTGCAAAAAGGAATGAGAGAAGCAGATGCCAGAGAACAGGAGATAATCCTGTGGACCACTCCCCACATCCAGTTACCCTAAAGAACACCACCATTCCTTCTGTTGGATACAAAAAACAATACATTTCCCCTTTTAGATTAAACAAGATTTAGTTGTGTGTGTGTCTCTAACAACTGAAATTATCCTAATATACCCCCACATCCAGTTACCCTAAAGAACACCACCATTCCTTCTGTTGGATACAAAAAACAATACGTTTCCCCTTTTAGATTAAACAAGATTTAGTTGTGTGTGTGTCTCTAACAACTGAAATTATCCTAATATATGAAGAGTGGGATTCTGGGAACAAAATCAAGCATAAGCCTTTGGCACACTGTCAAGTGGGACCAACTGGAGTTTTACTCTTTACTGGGGGGTGAGGAGGTGATGGTAATAAATGGGAAGGGATATGGGGTGATGGGGGGAAGTCAAAATAGAGTCCAAAACTCAAAATGTTATTCTGAGTAGAGGTAGGTCAAGCAGCCTAAGTATCAAGAGTTCCATGTATCAGAGAGAAAGATTCAAGGCAAAGAGAGCCATGTGCAAAGGACTGAAGTTTTCATAGGCAGCATCATGTCAATCTGGCTCTAGAATAAAGTTGGCAGGTGGTGGAGAGTGCAAGAGATAGTAGCTGAAGTCTGGAGAAATAATTAGGAGCCAAATCAAGGACAGCCTTGAGCTCATTTTAAGAAATCAGGACTCTATTCTGAATGTGGAAACCTAAGAATAATGGAGAATTGAAGGATTTGAGCAGGGAAATACATGACTAGATTTGTGGTTTTTAAAGATCTACCCAGCTGCCATGAGGTGCACACATTGGATAGTAGCAAGGCTGGAAGCAAGGAGAGTATTGAGTGGATTGTGCAGTGATACAGGTAGAAAATCATAGTGATCTGACTAGGGTATAATAGTGGCAGTCAGCATAGAAAAAAAAGTGGGCAGTGTTTTTGAAAGCTATTCAGAACAACAAATCAATTGGATTTGGTGATTGGATGTGGATGGTGGGGGAGATGAAAGAGGAAAGGCTGTCGCCAAGTCCATGATTTAAATTTTGGGGAAGACGATGATCCCATTCACTGAGTCAGGGAATACAGGAGAAAAGGGTGAGTCTTTGGGGGACGCATTGAACTTGAGCTTCCAATGAGATATTCACACAGACATACCCAACATGCGGCAAAAGGAAACCTTTTTAAGGGGCTAAAAGAAATTAAAGCAAAATCAGAAATGGGTGATGCCACAAAACCAGAAGGCACCAATGTGCAAGAAAGAGTAAGTTGAGCAGCTAGTAGTTTCAACTGCACTCCCACTCCCTATTTGTCAGACACTGCACTAGAAATGGGACACCAGAATGAATGACACTCTTCCTGCTCTTAGAAAGATTATTGTGTTGTTTACTCAAATCTGGTCCCTACTTTGGCTTTTTGAGGACTGGGAATTTTATCTTTCTACGCACAATTCTCCTGGAATCTGGAGTCCTGGCCTAACCCCTGGTTCCTATGGCATGGTACCCAGGCACACTAACTAGCTAACTCCTGCTATTTCTTACAAAACATCATTGACAAGGTGCTAAAAATGGTCTATATTCCTTTCTCTACTTGACTGGCGTCTGTTGTTTCCAGGCTCCTGTTATGAGCTGGCTCGTTTTTTTCTAACTGAGTGCAAAGACCTCCCTCCATCCCACTGCCTCTGCCTACCGTGGGCCCTGTTCTTACACATGGACTGATCCGAAGTTGAATGTTCATAAGACAGGAGGGCCTGTGTTCTTGAGGATAAGAGTTCAAGAGGAGTCTCAGACTTGTTTTTTGCCAAGAGTTTTTCTCTTCCCTAGAACTCCGGCAGTTCTTTTGTGTGTTCTCTTAATAAAGGTACTTTGAAATTTCTTACTTCTTTCAAAGGACATTTATCAGCAGGGTAGTGACCCTGCGGTATCTTTGGACAGGCAGGTTTTCTTCAGGACTCAAGCTCTCAGCCTTTTCTCCTGTGACATTCTATACATTAGACTCCCTGCAGAGAGAGAATCAGGGCAGACCGCAGAATCATCTGTTCCTTCGTACTGCAGTATCACCTGGCAGATGGAACCTTATGGCTGGGCTTTGGAGAAAGGCATTCTTTCCTGCCATTGGCAGGAATTTAGGGCAGTTTCTTTCTGGCTCTTAAAGTTGTCCTTTGTAAACACTATAATTTTGGCTGTCTAGTCCTTTCTCAATTTTCTGTGCTAAAAGGAGCTGAGCTTTGGTGTAGATGATAATTTGGGAGCATATTATAATGGACCTTTTCTTAAATAATAGGTGTGATTTTTT
>NW_007738545.1:3137-17677 GCF_000696425.1 Galeopterus variegatus | reverse complement strand
TTTTTTCCATCTATGCTTTGCCTAGACCAGTATTAAATGAGCACACAGCCATTGCCAGCAGTTTTATGAGGAGTGAGAAGGTGTCAAGAAAAAGCCAGGCTATGATTTTTCAAATCTGTGTTGAAAAATTCACATACAGTTTATAAAGTACTGATTGTGCTTTTGATCCAGCCATACACAAGGATATTTAATTAAAGTTTGATTCAGCATGTTTCAAACATTTCAGGAGAGTAGAGTTACATCATACAGAAAAGTTACTTTCAAAAGAATATCCCATTAATCCAAATTTACATATAATCAGAATTATTTTTAAATTTTCTTAAATTTTAAAAATTGAGTTTACACTTTTGATATGAATGTACCTTTTATTTTTTCTTCTTGTGCATGTGTGTGTTTTTGAATGTCACTTTTAATAAGTTCAGAATAGGTACTTCTTCTTGCAGAGTTAATATAGATCACTATTCTACTCATACTTCAGAGCTTGAATTCTCGTAGTTGGCTTGTATTTCCAGATAGTGAACAAAAATGATAATCTTTTAGGCATTAGAATACAATTCACCAGGCAACAAATTTGTACAACTTGAGACACACGTAAGTTGGCAATTCATTGGGAGAACATGAGGATCCCAAACATGCCCCCAAGAGAAGCATACAGTAGTTTCTTACACCTTCACAGGTCAGGATCTCGCCAAGCCCTGTCTTAGGGCTCCCCAGTGGATGGAGAAATAGTCATAGCTATGCCTGTGCTGCTCCTGGCTCGCTTGCTGGTCAAGGGATGGTCTGTATCAAGGAGCTAGCACAGAATTTCCAGTTAAAGTGCTGGTAGTACATAGCTGGAAACAATTGGCAGCTAAGTGAACCTTAGTTGGGCTGAAACACAGTCTATGTAAAACACACTCTTGTGAAATAATGGAATGGCCAGCACAGTGGGACTAAATAAATTACATTCCAATTAGATACAATGTGACTGTATAAATAGCCAACCTTGATCTCTTTCACAGTTTGGGTGAATTTAAGTTTATCTGCTTCCATTCAAGACTTTTAAAAAAGGCTGGTGGGTTAGCTCAGTTGGTTACAGTGCTGTGCTGATAACACTAAGATCAAGGATTTGGATCCCCTTATCAGCCAGCTACTGAAAAATAAATAAATAAAATAGAATAAAAAAATAAAAAGGAGCTTGCATCAAGTTGATCCCAGCAAGGGCCTCCAAAAAGTATGTCTAGTATATCTCCTTTGTGGAAGGTCATCGAAAAGAATCCCCACCACCCCCCAATCCTGGTGACTTCAGCAGTAGCCTATGACTGCTTCTCCTTAACTTACACAGTATGGTATTCCTTAATTCTCAGTCCAAAATAGTCTATCTTCAGATCTGCCATTTTCAAATTTAACCTCAGTAGTATTTTAAATCTTTTCACAGATGGTGCCAATTAGATAATGTACTAGAATTTAATTCATACTTTTGTTTTTGCGGTTGCTGCTTGAGGCTAAATAGCATCAAGGGAAAGGGTAAGTTTTAATGCAGACAATTGTGGGTGTGAAATCGTGTACTTCCATTTATTGTCTATATGACTTAGGGCAATTCTCCCTGCCTCGCTAAGCTCCTGTATCTCCATCTGTAAAATGGGGTTAATATCTATTTCATAAGGTTGTTGAGAAGACTACTAAATACATTTGAAGTTCCTGATATGACTAAGCCATAGATTCTCAAATGTTAATTTACATAAGAATCAATTAAGGAGCTTGACAAAATTAGCAATGGCTTCAGAGGTTCTGATTCAAAAGATCAAGGAGGGGCCTGAGACCCCACATCTATTAATGGTAATTCTGATTCAAGTGTTCTAAAGAGCACACGTACCTTGAGAAACACTTTAGGCTCCTAATGGATGCTAATTCCCTTTTCTTTCCTTTCCAGTAAACTGTTCCTAAGTATGGTAATTGGAGTTCAAAATCAGACATTGTCCCTAACCAGCAGTTATTTCAGAACTTTGCCAGTGATCTCAAAGCACGAACTCTATTATACTGTGAATAGCTGACCTCACACTGCTAATACTCAGAGAAAATAGAAGCCATTAGCCAGGAACTATACTAAACCTAAAAACCGACCACTTCTTCATTATCTAGTCAATGAATATTATTTACTGAATACCTGATACATACAAAGCACAGTTCTAAGACAATTGTCAGCAAACTGTGGTTTATGGGCCAAGTCCTATCTGCTGCCTATATTTGTAAATAGATTTTTATTGGAACAGAGCCATGTTCATTTATTTANTATTTTAAATCTTTTCACAGATGGTGCCAATTAGATAATGTACTAGAATTTAATTCATACTTTTGTTTTTGCGGTTGCTGCTTGAGGCTAAATAGCATCAAGGGAAAGGGTAAGTTTTAATGCAGACAATTGTGGGTGTGAAATCGTGTACTTCCATTTATTGTCTATATGACTTAGGGCAATTCTCCCTGCCTCGCTAAGCTCCTGTATCTCCATCTGTAAAATGGGGTTAATATCTATTTCATAAGGTTGTTGAGAAGACTACTAAATACATTTGAAGTTCCTGATATGACTAAGCCATAGATTCTCAAATGTTAATTTACATAAGAATCAATTAAGGAGCTTGACAAAATTAGCAATGGCTTCAGAGGTTCTGATTCAAAAGATCAAGGAGGGGCCTGAGACCCCACATCTATTAATGGTAATTCTGATTCAAGTGTTCTAAAGAGCACACATACCTTGAGAAACACTTTAGGCTCCTAATGGATGCTAATTCCCTTTTCTTTCCTTTCCAGTAAACTGTTCCTAAGTATGGTAATTGGAGTTCGAAATCAGACATTGTCCCTAACCAGCAGTTATTTCAGAACTTTGCCAGTGATCTCAAAGCACAAACTCTATTTTACTGTGAATAGCTGACCTCACACTGCTAATACTCAGAGAAAATAGAAGCCATTAGCCAGGAACTATACTAAACCTAAAAACTGACCACTTCTTCATTATCTAGTCAATGAATATTATTTACTGAATACCTGATACATACAAAGCACAGTTCTAAGACAGTTGTCAGCAAAGTGTGGTTTATCTGCTGCCTATATTTGTAAATAGATTTTTATTGGAACAGAGCCATGTTCATTTATTTACATATTGTCTATCATTGCTTTTGTACTACAATGGCAGAGTTGAAGAGTTATGACAAATACTGTATGGCTCTCTGTCTTAGTCAGTTTGGGCTGCTGTAACAGAAATACCATAAACTGGGGGACTTGTAAACAATAAACATTTATTTCTCACACTTCTGGAAGCTGGGAAGTCCAAGGTCAAGATGCCAGCAGATACAGTGTCTGGTGAGGGCCTACTCCTGATAGAAGGCAACTTCTAGCTGTGTCCTTACAAGGCAAAAAAAGGCAAACAAGCTCCCTTGGGCCTCATTTAAAAGGGAAGTAATCCCATTCATGAGGGCAGAATTTTTATGACATCATAACTTCCCAAAGGCCCCACCTCTTAATACCACGGACTTGGGGCTTAGGATTCAACATGTACACGGTGGGGGGAGGGACATAAACATTCAGACTATAGTATCTTCAAAGCCTGAAATATTAACCCTCCAGCCTTTTCAGAAGTTTGTTGATCCCTGAACTAGGGTTGAATTTTTAGACATGATTTCTATTATGAATCCATTATTTCTTACTTGATACCCCAAACACCTAACTTTCCTCTTTGCCTCAAGAAACCCTGATATTTCAACCTTGAAAATTCCTCTTTTACTTCAGAAGTCAACTAAGAGTATTCAAAAACATAGTACTTTGAGGGAAAATTTCAAATTTCACTGTGTATTTCATTAGATAAAGACTTAAGTGAACATAGAGTCCTATTAGTTTAGATTCTTTACACTAAAAACTAACTTTGGCTAATGTAAACAGAAAATGGAATTTGTTAGGAATGCATTTATTAGCTAAAATTATGAATAAGCCAGAATACAGAGAACCAAGTCAGGAGCCAGGGCAAATCCCTGAGCCTTACTCTGCAGAAACTTCTTAACCATGGAGCCCAGATATCAAGGTTATGAATGGCCAAACTATTACTTCCAGACTGTGTACCATTTCCTTCAAAATTCAAAGTCCTAGAAGAAAGTGTCTGATGACTCCATGTAGGATCTAGGTCTATGCCCAGAGATGATCAGGGCACCTTGACTTTCTCCCCATCAAGAATGCCTGCAGGGGCAAGGAGGAAATTCCCCAGAGGAGAACACAGGGTACTATTGGGAAAAGGTCATAACTCAAGTATACAAAAAACAAGAAATACCTAAACACCAGTCTTTTGGGAAAGAAGTAGAAGCTCAAATTCTGTTTTTGAAATCCACTTCAGGCTTAGATTGAAAAGGTGGTAAGAGATCTGAAATAAGTTTTTCAAGAAGCTTGCCCTTTTTATCAAAATCACACCAGATGTTATTTAAATCTTGACGGTTCCATTTTTACCTTTCACTAGTTCTTCTCCCCTGTTCCTCACACTCTCCAGCCTCTGTATGACTGTGAGAGGAGATCATGAACCAGTCAAGGTGCTCATATTGCTGCCACCCCTTTGTCCTGACTAGGTCCTGGAAGGCAGGGGTGGTTGCCTGAACATTGATGGGATATGTTATCAACCACTTCTCTCCTAAATTCCCTTTTGACCAAGATACAAGATCGCTGACATAAAAATGAATGAATTCTGCATTCACAGCAGCATGGATGAACTTGGAGAAAATTATGTTAAGTGAAATAAGCCAGGCACAGGAAGAGAAATACCAAATGTTCTCACTCATAGGTGAACTAATGGTGTCCAAAACTATGCTGTCTACCCTAAGTGTATCATTGTGCAGTATATGCATGTTTGAAACAACGCACTGTACCCCACAAAAAGAAATATAAATAAAATTGGGGGAAAAAAGAAGAAAAATAACCAAACAATAACAAGTTGAACTTTTGGAAGGAGAGAGTAAGACTGGTTACTAGGGGATAGGAGAATGGGGTAGTAAGAGGTTGGTTAATGAACACATAACAGCTAGTTAGGAAAAATAAGTTCTGCTGGTGCATAGTTGAGCTAGGCATCTATAATTAGCAATAATTTGCTGCACATTATCAAATGGCTAGAAGGGAGGAGATCAAATGTCCCCATCACAAAGAAATGATTAAGTTTTGTAATGATTAATATGCTAATTACCCTGATTTGATCATCATACATTGTATACCTGTATTGAAATATAACTTTGTACTCTATAAATATGTATAATAGATACATTTAAATAAAAAAGTTGAAAAAAGATCACTAACTAGGGATATTAAATATTTTAAAAAGCCAAGTTTGCTTTCAATTTATTTAACAAAAACTTAATTTTTTAATGTGTGCCCCGTATTGTCCTAAACACATTAGCCCTTTACAAATATGAACTCATTAGCAACGCTGAGAGGTAAGTACTATGGTTAACCCATTCTGTAGATGAGGAAACTGAGCATAAGAGATTTTAAGTAACTTAGAATCTTCCCTGAGGTCACAAATCTGGTAAGTGACAGAAGCAGTGTTTCAAACCAGGCAGTCTGGCTCCAGAATTTGTTTTCTTAGCCCTCAATCCATGCTGCTTGCTCAAACATTGCAAAGTTAACTGATCCACAAATGGATTGGAGAACTAACATTGACCTTATCAGCAACTAAAGATCATGAACAGTTTAATTCTCTGGAGTTCAGTTTTCATATAGAAAATTTCATATAGAAAAGTGGAATTTCATACAGAAAAGTTTAGTATAAAAGTCATCATCTTCTAATTACCAATATTTACTTATGCTTAACCCAGTTAAGTGAGTCTGCCTCTTTAATTTTTCATTTATTTATTTACACAACAGTCATGTACAGAGTATTTTATACAGGCAGCCTTCAAGGTGTTGGAGGTACCAAGAGGCGTAAGCTTGTGATATCGAAGGAGGGGTGTCTAATCCAGATCTGAAGGGGTGAACAGGAGGCTCTCAGAGGAGAGACCTATAAATTTCATGGAAGCTGACCATGTAGGGAGGAGGTAGTGACAAGGGGAGATTGGAACCTGGAGTGGGAAGCTTGTGCCTAGACCCCGAGGCAGGGAGCTGCACATTGAGTATAGCCATCGTATAGGAAGTATCTCAGACTAGTTCCTAAACTCAAACTGTCCAATTTGGTCCCCACTACCCACAGGTAGATATTTAATTTAAACTTATTTAAATTAATTACGATAAAAATTTAGTTCCCCAGTTTCACTAGCCATATTTCAAGAACTCAATAGCTTACCTGTGACTCAATAGCTTACCTGTGATTTTGAACAGAGCAGACGGAGCAATTGATTACCTCGTCACAGAAAATTCTATTTGGACAGCGCTGCTCTAGACTGTCAGCATGGGGCACTGTTTAGATTGTTAATTTTCAAGTCAAAACTATGACTAACAAAACAAAATCTTTAGGGATGGGACCTGGGAATCTGAATGTTTTATATATCCCTAGGTAATTCTGGTTGGGATCAGAAGTGTAAACTGCGATAGAGGGTGCATTGACTGGTGAAACTGGTGGGAGAGGCAGAGACAGTTTGCAAGGAGCCTTTGAACACAGCTAAGGGACCAAGTTTTAAACCTGAAGGTGAAAAGATCTCTTGAAAGGAAAGAAGGAAGAAATTCAGTCAGATTAGCACCCTCCAAACTTCTCTCCATTCTGCTGCCAGAGTGGTCTTTACAAAACTCAAATCTCCTCTTGTCAACAGCCTTCTCTTGACCAGGCTTTCCATTGCTTTCAGCTAATAACAAAAACCTCTAACATGACCTGCAAACATTGCTATCTCAAGGATCCTTCCTTTAGGCTCCCAACCCTTCCCTCCCTCTAACAGCACCAGGCCGTGATCTCAACCTTCCCTCCTTTTCCCTTCAAAGCCCTAATCATTGTTTGTAGCTGTTCATTATAGGCTCTATACACCTGAAGGCAGAGGCCATGTCAATATCTGCCCAGCACCCAGCAGAGGTCCTAGCTCATTATAGGTGTTTCACAAATATTTGTAAAATAAGTGGATGAATATTTTAATATCCAGCCACGTCTCACCTTTACTAGATGGCTCCCACCTCAGCTTTGCCCAAAGGGGACACACTAAAGGCAGGCAGAGGGGAAAGTGCCATGCTCTTTCCTGAGTGTCTGCTAGTCCTGCCAATGTCACTTCAACAACAGCTCTTCACCTGGGCAGTGGCCACAGCCTCGCGGCAGTTATTAGGTTTGGGGAGGACCACTTAAGATGGTGCCACCCGAAAATACTCAAAAAGGCAGTTCCCACCCTATGGGACTTCCCCAAAAGATGATAAGAAAAAGGAACCACAACAGAACTCCATGCCACTGGTCCCCTCTGAAACCCTACTTTACATACTAAGGGAACCAATAATTGTAAACCTAAAAATCACCTAATTAACATAAGGCCTCAATAGCTCCCACTGGATATTTCATTTAACTCCTCATTAACATAAGCTATGGCCAGTCAGAACAACACAGCTCACCATAAGAAGAAATATAAGCCCAACCCCTGGGGGAAGGCTGGGCTATGTTCTGTCCTATGCCTCCACCTCACCTCCTGTGCCAATAAACTCCTTCGAGCCTGATTTCTCATCTCAGTAGCAGTTGGTTCTGGTTTCCAATTTTTTCCACACTCACAGAACTATCCTCACAGGACCCTTCAGAAACACAGCACTGGCTGCCCAGGGCCATCACCTCAGCAGCCTAGGCCCCCGCTCTGTGAAGCCGCTTTCCCAAGCACCAGTGTCCTGGCCACTTGCCTTTGTTCCTCCTGCAGTTACTAGATCTGTGTCACATCGTGCTGCTTTTTTGCCTTCTCAGTTCCCACTTCCCTATATTAAACCCTCTGTATTAAAATAACTGGTGATTTTAATAACTGAGTGATTAGCTCAGTTGGTTAGAGCATGGTGCTGACATCAAGGTCCATGGTTCAATCCCTGTACAGGCCAGCTGCCCCAAAATTAATTAATTAGTTAAAATAACTGGTGAGATTTCTGTTTTCCTGAATAAATTATGGGCTCCCAGTGTTAATATGCTGCCCTTGTTCTATCCTTGTTCTATGACTTCTCTGATTCTTTGTTTTTGCTTTGTAAAAACAGGGGGAGTTGGAGACACCTGCCTTAAGAGAAATAGGCAAAAAAAAAAAAAAAAAGAAAAGAAAAGAAAAAGAAAAAAAAGAGCAGACTCATACTTTGGGATCTAGACCACAGAATTTTTAAAATAACTGATAGTATAACATTTCGACTTAATTTCTATACGCGGTTGAATCGTGTTCCCCAGAGACATATGCTCAAGTCCTAACCCCTGGTATCTGTGAATATGACATATGGAAATAGAGCCTTTGCAGATGAATCATGTTAAGACGAGGTTATACTGGATTAGGGGGACCCTTGTGCAATGATGGGTGTCCTTATATCAAGAAGAAAATTGGAACACAAGGACATTTTTGTAGAAGTGAAAATCATTACTTGAATTAAATAAAGAGGCTTATTTGCAGAGATATGTTGAAATCACACACATCAGAAACAAATGTTTTAGCGACTTTTTTTTTTTTTTTTTGAAATTGGAAACTGTATTAGTTTCCTAGGGCTGATGTAACAAGTTACCACAAACTTGGTGGCTTAGAACAAAAGAAATTTATCATCTCAGTTTTAAAGGCTAAAATTCTGAAATCAAGATGCCGGCAGTGCCATGCTCTCTCTGGAAACCTATACTGGTTTCTGGTGGTTGTTGGCAATCCCTGGTGTTCCTTGGCTTCTGGATGCATCACTCCAATCTCTGCTTTGGTTGTCTCATGGCCATGAAACTAATATTAATGCCTGCCTGTCTCCCAGTTCTGAATAAATGATTCCTAATCACTACAAAACTTAAATATAGGTCATTTTGGCCTACACATTTTACATCTTTTCATCAGGCTGTTATGTAATTTCTTAAGCATTAATACTGAAAATGAACGACAAGGTAGTTTAACTAAGGGCTTCAAAGTAAAGTAAAAATGACGGGCTCAGATTCTGCACTGTGCTGCTTATTAGCTGTATGTCCTCAAGCAAATTATTTAAACTTCTGTGAAACCCATTGTCTTCATCTATAAAAGAGGAATAATAATATCTACTTAGGGTTTTTCTTGAAAATTAATGAGGCAATACATGCAAACTGCTTAGCACTCCTAATATAATAAGTAACAAAAAAATGGCACCTGTCTTCCTTTGCTTGAGATTTAACCAAAGTCACATTTATATTAGACCCAAGTAAACTCTGGAACATTCTGTATCTCAGTGAGGCCAAAATACCAAATCTCAGGGCAAATGAAAACCCCAATTTTGTTCCATTGATTATAGCATATCCTTACAAGGGTACTGTCAGTAAATGAGAAATGAATGATCTTTCTATGCACGGAACAAAGAATAATTACAGTAGGTTAAATACCAGCTTTTAAAATACAGTGTATCTATACAAAAGGCAAATGAAAGGGAAAATTAAAAATAATTATATTCAACGAGATCCAGAGCCACCTTGTATTCAACTTCGTCATCTTGTCAGTGTGTTTTTGCTTTTAGTTTTGTTTTTCCTACAGAACAGTAACCATGTTGAATTTTGCTCTGCAAATGGAACCAAAAGAGGCAGAATTTGTTCTTTTTCCTCTGAGATAGAGAAACTGATGATTATTGTGTTTCCTCTGAGAGAGAGATACCAAAGATGATTGTGTTTCATGGATAGTGTAATTACTTTCACAAAAACAGAATGCTGACCAGTCACGGATGTTGGGTGTTGCCTTTTTAACTGTGGGTGAAACCATCATTAAAAGCTTTGTTTTTAGTGCCACGAAAAACAGGCATCACTGTGTGCCTCACAGTTGCCAACACTTGAGTGTATTCGTGGAGTCAGACCTTCTCAAACATTTCAAAATAACCTCTTCTGAAGAGGCTGCTCATTTTGGAATGTAACTTTCGTCTTACCCATCTATCCCTCATCCACAGACCTGACAAGAGCAGCAGATGTCCAGAACTACAGACGCTGTCCTTGAAAGGCACCCCTCATGATGAATCTTCACTGTCAAATGTCTCCTCTGCACACACCCTTTCTAAAGCTTCCTACGGTGTGCTGAGATGAGACCAGCTCCTCCTCAGTCTATGCCTGTCCTCCACCTTCCTCCCACACATCTGTCATGCATCATGTCTCCTTTGCAATAACCAGAGAAAGCAGTGGAGTCAAGCATGATTGCAATAGCTTTGACCTAAGCAAATAAAAAATGAAGCTGTCACTGACTTAGATGGAAAAGAACACATACGAATCAGGTGTTGGGGAACAGAGTTAGGACAGTCGGAAAAGGAGTTTTATTATTATGTTTGAAATATCTATTATGCATCCACATGGAGCTGTCAAGTAAATAGTTGAATATGAGACTCTAGAGTACCTGGGAGAGGTCGGGGCTGGAGACATGTATATGGTAGTCACCAGTATATAGACGGTATTTAAAGCCATGAGATCAGATGCAATGACCAGTGGAGTTAGTATAGATGGAAAAAAGGAAGGAAAAAGTACTGACTTCTGTGACAATTGAGCAATAATAAGATGCAAGAGAAATGAGAAATAATAGACAATTAGTATAAGTTTTTATATAATTCATTGCTTCTCCAGGCTAAATATTCTCTAATCATTTTAATGGGACACATTTGCCTAATCCCAGGACCATGTTTCACTTTCCTTATGAGAAGTAAATGAACTTCTTATAACTTAGCATGCAGAATAGAATAGACTACATCAGCCAAAGCACCTCTACAAAGGAAAGAGACACCAGTACATCCATGATCTGAATCCCACACTTTTATTAGATCATTAGACCATGTCCCATTATTGTCTTTAGAAAGCAAATCACTTTGTCTCTTAAAATACCTCTTTTTATGCCTCAAACATTGCAGGTTTAATTCTCCTCAAAAATATACGTAGGTTGAATTATTAAACTTAAATGTAGTAATTTACATTTATTGCCTATAAATTTCATGTTGTTGGATTTAGCTCATAATTAGTCAAGTAAGATATTTTTGAATCCAGAGCTAAATATTCACTGTATCAAATTGCCTTAGCTTTGTGTTACCACATACTTGAAAACCATGCCTTCTGCATCTACTCATTTCCCTTTCTCCTGGAAACTTTACATTTGCCATTAGAAATTGGCAGGATCTTGAAAAAATTCTGCCATATGAATTAACACCATTATTGTCAACCAAAACTTTCTTCTCTTTTTTTTAATCTTAAGTGTTACCTTTATTTTTTCATATTTCTTTTTAAAAAAAATTTTATTGAAACATATTGATTGTACATATTTACAGGGTATAGAGTTATATTTCAATACATGTATACAATGTGTGATAATCTATTCAGGGTAATTAGTAAATTCATCACTGAAAAACAACTATTTCTTTGTTATGTGCACATTTGATCTCTCTTCTAGTCATTTGGTAACATGCAGTAAATCATTGTTAATTATAGATTCTTGGGTCTACTGTATACCAGTAGGACTTATTTTTAGTATCTAGCTGTAATTTTATGTCCATTGACTCTCTTCTAGTCATTTGGTAACATGCAGTAAATCATTGTTAATTATAGATTCTGGGGTCTACTGTATACCAGTAGGACTTATTTTTAGTATCTAGCTGTAATTTTATGTCCATTGATCAGCCTTTCACTATCTCTCTTTCCTCCTTTCCTTCCCCACCTCTAGAAGAACCACAGTTCTTTTTTTATCCTTTTAACAATTCAACTTATTATTATTATTTATTTTCTTTTGTTCTCTTTTTTAGCTCCCACATGTGAGTGAGAACATGTAGTATTTCTCTTTCTGCATCTGGTTTAAATCACTTAACATAACTTTCTCTAAGCTCATGTTGCTGTGAATGGCAAAATTTCATTCTTTTTTCTGGCTGAGTAGTATTCCATTGTGAATATGTAGCATTTTTTTTTAATCCATTCATCTGTTGATGGACATTTACATTGGTTCCATATCTTGGCTATTGTGAACAGAGCTGTGACAAACATGGGTGTGCAGGTATTCCTTCAACATGATGATTTCCATTCCTTTGGGTATATACCCAGCAGTGAGATTGCTGGGTCATGTGGTAGTTGTATCTATACTTGTTTGAGAAACATCCATACTGTTTTCCATTATGGCTGCACTAATTTACAGACCAACTAACGACGTATAAGGGGTTTCCATTCTCTGCATCTTCACCAGCATTTGTTATTTTCTGTCTTTTTAAAAATCACCAGTCTAACTGGGGTAAGATGATATCTCAGTGTGGTTTTGATTTGCATTTCCCTGTTGATTAATGATTTTGAGCATTTCTTCACATACCTGTTAACCATTTGAATATCTTGTTTTGAGAAATGCCTATTCAACTCCCTTGCTCATTTTTAATTGGATTATTCCTTCTTCTTCTTCTTCTTCTTCTTCTTCTTCTTCTTCTTCTTCTTCTTCTTCTTCTTCTTCTTCTTCTTCTTCTTCTTCTTCTTCTTCTTCTTCTTCTTCTTCTTCTTCTTCTTCTTCTTCTTCTTCTTCTTCTTCATTATTATTATTATTATTAGAGTTGTTTGAGTTCCTCGTATATTCTAGATATTAGCCCCTTGTCAGATGCATAGTTTGCAAGTATTTTCTCCCATATTGTAGATTGTCTCTTCACTCTGTTGATTGTTTCCTTTGCTGTGCAAAGCTTTTTAGTTTGATAAAATTCCATTTGCAAAACTTTCTTCTTTAAAGACATTACCCTTTGTCTTGTCCTCAGCAGCAAATAAGAACTATGAAGACTGAATAGACCAGCTTGCCAGTAAAAAATTTATTTATTTATTTATTTATTTATTTTTTTTTTGTCTTTTGTCTTTTTCTGTGTCCGGCAACGGATCGCAACCCTCAGTGTTGCCCCCGTACCGGACCGGAGACCGGCAACGGGATCGCAACCCTCGGCGTTGCCCCCGCGCCTCGCTCAGCCAGCGAGCGGGAACCGGTCTGTATGTGGGATCCGAACCCCCGGGCGGGAGCGCCGCCGCGCTTCCCAAGCAGCGCACTTATCCAGTGCGCCACCGGGCCGGCCCCTAAAAAATTTATTTTAATTAGAAACTCCAGATAAACAATTGTGAGTAAAATATCAAAAATTTTATTTACTCTATAGTAGGTTTATTATCTTCTTTTTTTTAAAAAAAAAAAAAAAGATGACTGGTAAGGGGATCTCAACCCTTGGCTTGGTGTTGTCAGCACCACGCTCAGCCAGTAAGCAAACCAGCCATCCCTATATGGGATCCGAACCTGTGGCCTTGGTGTTATCAGCACCGCACTCTACCAAGTGAGCCATGGGCTGGCCCATTATTATCTTCTTTTAATCTATTAATTCTTTACTTATTTAAGTTAGAGACGAACAATGTAAATTTTAATGTAATTGAAACTTTTATTTTTATGAAAAACATATTCTCTTAGAAGAAAAACACAATGTTGATATTTCACAGTCGGGATCTGAAAAGGTAATTTAGTTCTATAGCAGATCAGAGACTGAAATTCAGATCCTCTGAGACTCATTCTGGTGCCTTTAACCACTGTTGAGAGGCTCTGGTACAAATTGAGGACACTAAAGAGCCTGAATTTACTAGATGCATCACTCTAACTATAAAATAATTATTTGTACATTTACATTGTACAACCCTGATCTTCAGTTAGTTACAAAGCCAAAATATGACAGACAGAAATATGTAGTCAACAAGTTTCAAAATATTAAAGACTTAAATAAGGTCAGTGTTAACATTGGTAACAGCTCTTAATTATCATTTTTACAAAATAAATATCTACCTCATTTACACAGGGACTGTTGTAAAGGCTAAATGTATCAGTTAAAGAGAAAAAAGGAAAAAGTTCATTTTTTTTGCCAGATAAACACAGAGATAACATACTTATCTGTAACAATTTGTCAAAGGGTTCTTTTAATCTCTGTTGGAAAAACTTTCTCAAAGTATCTACTCTGCTAAGCCATAATATCATGAACAATAAAAATTGTCCATCTTTTGACTAAAGAAAATGATTCTGCAAAATGCAATTCTTCATGGCAAATGATGTGCTTTGTGACCAGTTTTGATCAGAGATTTTCAGCATCATTCACTTGGCATCTGGCAGAGATTGAACAACATGTCCTAAACATATATGAAAACAGACTTAAAAGCTGAGGAAAGTACTTTAAAAGAGTTTTAAACAAGTTATTTAGCTAGCAAGACAAAGAATTAACCGAAGGTAGGAACTCTGGGATGTGGGCCCATGTCAAAACCAGCTTTCTCTCTGATAGTGTCTGCTGCGACATGGAGACCTTGCACTTCTGTTTTTTTTTTTTTTTTTCCCCTTTTAGTCTTTTTTCATGTCCGGCAATGGACCGCAACCCTCAGTGCTGCACCCGTACCGGACCGGGACCGGCAACGGGATCGCAACCCTCGGTGCTGCGCCCGCCCCTCGCTCAGCCAGTGAGCGGCTGGC
>NW_007738545.1:0-2291 GCF_000696425.1 Galeopterus variegatus | reverse complement strand
CTCTGGGGTGGGGGCCCATGTCAAAACCAGCTTTCTCTCTGATAGTTTCTGCTGGGACATGGGGACCTTGCCCTTCTTTTTTTTTTTTTTTTTTTTTCCCCCTTTTAGTCTTTTTTTACTGACCAGTAACAGGATCGCAACCCTCGGTGCTGCGCCCGCACCGCGCTCAGCCAGTGAGCGGGAACCGGTCTCCACATGGGATCTGAACCCTCGGTGGGAGCGCCGCCACGCTCCCAAGCGGCGCACTCTCCAGTGTCCACCGGGCCGGCCCTTGCACTTCTGTTTTAAGGGATAATTAATAAGAGCTCTGAGAAGAGGAAACAAAGCCTAGGGTCTACTCTAAGTGGACATTCTAATAAGAGATACAGACATAAACTTGGAGTGCTAAAGGTTTACATTATCTATATCGGATAAACAAGAAATAAACCCTCTGTGCAGAAAAAGAGTTAAAAAAAAAAAACTTGCCCATCTTTATCTTGGGGCTGAATAAATAGGGATAATATGTTCTCTGAAAATCCTTAAATACAAAACTTCTCTTACAAGATTCTGTACCCATGTTCATTCTGTCTGGATGATCTCCAGCAGGGGACAGGGAGGGCGAAATTCTTTTAAGCTAGAAATTTAAAGTGGTCAAAGACATCTAAGCAGAAGAACACACATATTGTACACACACACACATACACACACACACACGCACACACAGTAAAGAGAGAGAATGGGGCAAACAAAATACATGAATAGACTATGTTGGAGAATTTTCCAGAATTGATATTAACCTACAGATTCAAAAAAGGAAACACACCAAGGAACATCATAATCAAAGTGCTGAAACACCAAAGTTTTTTTAAAAAGGTAAAGGATAAAATCTTAAAACTAGTCAGAATTAAAAGGACACATATTCAAAAGAAAGTTGGTAAGAATTGTAACTCCCCACTTTGGCTAGTGAATCACACTGGTGTTTTGGGACCCCAAAGTAATTATCATTAGTTCAGAGGCACGGAAAAAGTTAAATATTTGGGAATATATATATCTATACACACACAAATTTTTAGATGACTGTTTAAGGAAAAGCAGCTTAGATTTTGGAGTTTATAACATTTGCAGAAGTAAAGTATGTGACCATAATAGCACAAAGGGCAGGAGGAGAGATAACGTGTTAAACTGTTTTAAGATTCTTACTTTGTTAAATGATACCATGCAATGTAAACTATTATAAAGATGTATATTGTCATCTCTGGAAGAATTAATAAAAGACAAAGGGGTAGAACTAAAAATCCAATATACTTAATAAAGTAAAATGAATCCAAAAGAAGGCAGGAAATGAGGATGGGACAAATAAGAGAAATGGGAAACAATAAGCAACACGGTAGACTTAACCCTACATACATGAGTAAAAGACTAAATACCACCCTCTGCTATCTTCTAGGCCTCTTTTCTCACTTTTTAGTTATTTTCTCATTCTTTTAAGCCAATTGAAATCTTTATCTTTTTACTTTTGTGAAAGGGGAAGTACTAAACAGGACTATAAAAATCCATTTCAAAAATAACATATTGATAATTGACTCTGATCAGATTTTGTGATCATCTCTAGTTTAACAAGAAGCACTGATTATTACATTAGGGTCAAGATGGTGAGGGGTCTGGAGCAGGGGCACCAGAAGACAGCGTGAGCCTCAGAGGTGTGTGCTGTGCTGCCAGAGTGCTATTTGCATTTCCAAGAGCAACAAAAAAAGAATAAGTCTTTGATCAACTAATCTAAAACTATAAAAAAGCAACTACAGATTCGAGGTTTAGGACCGACATTAAAGAAGATTCTTGGGAGCGCCCGAGCCACGCCGCGGGACCGAGTGAGCAGCCCGAGGTGGCGGTGGATAGGACAATGTGGAAACGGAGAGGGAGCTGCTCGACTGGCCCAGCTCTGTGAGTGACCCCCAGCCCGGCCCTGCTTGTGGGGCAGATGCCCATCCGGCATCCTACTGCCCCACTAGGCCAGTCACCGGCCTGGGGCTGCGTCCATTTTCTCAGGTCGGGGAGGAGCCAGCCGGCTCGGCCAGGACTGCCCTCCTCACCCGGCTCAGCTCCTCACTGAGCCTTCCCACTTCCTTGCCCGGCGCGGGGCCTCCCGGGGTCTGCGGCCAGCCTCACATCCCACTTCCCCCGTGGTTCTCTGTGGGGCTGGTGGTGTGGGGAGCCCCCAGCCAGCAGCAGGAGGACAGGGAAGAACAGACCAGGCCAATTGTCACTCCACCGCACCCTGGGCTCCAGCCCCCGATAAACTTCCTGTTACTGGG
>NW_007738544.1:88442-90247 GCF_000696425.1 Galeopterus variegatus | reverse complement strand
CCCTCCTGTGGGAACCAGGGGTCACCACACCCTCTTGTTACTACAAAGCCTGCTTCCAGCAGCCCCTCCTTGTTCACTTGTCTGGAGTGTAACCCCAGTGTGACCCTGCACAGTGTGCAGTGTCCTCCTCCCCTGGGCCAAGTATGTATGTGACTAATAAACTGCTGTCAATCTCACCTTTCCAGTGTTCAACCATCCCCTAAGTGTAGGGTGGGAATCACAGGGACCCCTCACCCCTACACCCCAGTGAGATGAGGAGGAGGTAAATTAAACACTTCTGGTCTAAACTTATTTGAAGGCATTATCCTGCTCTGATTAGGCTTATGGGCTTGAAGCTATTTGGGTAATAATTTGTTTGGGATTTGAAAGACATAGCACGTGGCTGGAGAGGAACCTGTGTGGGTGACTAGCAGAAGGTAATGCAAGGACAAGGCCTTGAATATTGTGTGAAAGTTTGCATGCCAGGCAAATGGGGAGTGCTAAAATAATGTCAGGCAGGGAAATGAGATCATCAGATCTTCATTTTAGAAAGTTCACCCTCACAGTAGTGTGGTGAATGGATTCAAGGAAGGCCAAGAATGGAACCAGCAAGATCAGTAAGGAGTCTATTGCACCAGTCTGTACAAGAGACAGGAAGGGATAGACCAGAACAGTGGGGACAGAAAAGAAGGGAAAGAATTAAGACATATTTGGTGGTTGATGGAATGAATATGGAGTAGGTGAGAAGGTGGGGTGTGGAGAGCAAGATACCATGTTTCTGAGGCCTTTTGTTGGGATGATGGGAGGGTTGTATGTGAGAAACGCCCTCACCTGTTCAATGCCAAAGGATGGACATGGAGACAGGAGGTTCAGTGAAGCAAGACTTTAATTACAGCCTTATAAGGTTCAGGTGTCTGAAGGGCAGGGACTTGGAAAAGGGCTGTAGGAAGCAATTTATTTCCTAGTACGTAAGTACCTCCCCCCACTTCCTCATTGGCTGAGTACTACAGGGGTGCACAGTCTTCCTGATGGCTAAAATTTATTCCCCCCTTGCAATGCAAGGAATTCCTTTGTCTGGGGGCTCAGGACAAGGCTGTGAAAAAGACCCGCCTAAGTAAGCCCTGTGAAGGGAGAAACACCAGGGAATGAAGAAACAATGGAGGGTGGTAACTAATGACTATCTCAATGAAACACCCTCAGATAATGGATCCTCTAAAGTATTCAAAAACCTGGAGTTGGCTAAGGAGAGGAAAAATTGTCAAAGGCCTGGTTTTGTAGAAGCAAAACTATCTCTATACCTTCAGATAGGTGTCATGGGCTGAAAAGTCTTATCTCTGGCACCTCTAAAGTTTTACTTTATGAAGCCTCTAAAATGCAAGAGAAAGGGTTGGAAAAGCTGTCTCAAAATGTCTCAATTTGATAGTTTTTTATCTGCCATTTTCATCCAATTCATGTTTAGCTATTTTCACCCTTAGGATATTATGGTGAGAACATACATGACTCATAAAAGTGATTGTACTTTATTTGTAGAAAATCATTTTTTTCTGAAACATTTTAAATGCAGCTGAGATTTTTTTAAATGTTGATGCCAATTTTTAAAGAATTAAAAGAGGTGAAATATTTTGGTGCAACTCTTTGGGTAATATATACAAGAAATTAGTCAATGACCTTTGGAATATTTGCATTTTCATAAATCCAGATAACAGGCTAATATGTCACATTCTTTCTTGTCACATAGTACCGTTTTCATTGAAAGTATACCTAACTTAAGGAGGTATATTTGTCGAGCAAAAATTTATAATGCTTAAATCATGGTAATGCCTTCC
>NW_007738544.1:85645-87474 GCF_000696425.1 Galeopterus variegatus | reverse complement strand
GAGTTTTAACAATTAACTAAAAAGCCTTAAGGAAGGATTTTTAAATTATAAAAAATTTTTAATCTTGCATAATACTCACTAGAAATCTCTGGGTTAAAATTTATCACCAGTTCTGCAGAATTCTTTGCCAGTATCTCTAAACACTTTGAATGTTGCTTCTCCTTTATTCTCTTTCTTCTTTCCTACTGGGACTCCAATTGCACATACCTTAGAAATTTTGAGCATGTCCTGCATGTCCCTTATGATTTTGTATTTTTCTTCATCCTTATTTTCTCTTTGTCATTTATTTTGAATATTTTCTATTGATCTGCCTTCTTTTTCAGTAATCCTATAAAATTTGCTCTTAAACTCATCAATTGTCAAAATTTCAGATACTGTACTTTTCAATTCAGGAATGCCCATTTGATTTTTTATAGATTTCAATTCTCTGATAAGATCCTCTATTTTTTCTCTATTTCTTAAATATATTGATCAGTTATTTTAAAGGCTTAGCCTACCACATTAATTAGCTGGGTCGCAGAAATCAGCCCACAACTTACAGCCAACTGATTTTTGACGAGGCACTAAGAACATACATTGGAGAAGAGACTGCCTCTTCAATAAATGGTGCTGGGAATACTGGACATCCATATGTAGAATGAAAGTAGACCCATACCTCTTGTTCCGTACTAAAATCAACTGAAAATGGATTAAAGACTTAAGTATACATCCTAAAACTATAAANATCCTATAAAATTTGCTCTTAAACTCATCCATTGTCAAAATTTCAGATACTGTACTTTTCAGTTCTGGAATGCCCATTTGATTTTTTATAGATTTCAATTCTCTGATAAGACCCTCTATTTTTTCTCTATTTCTTAAATATATTGATCAGTTATTTTAAAGGCTTAGTCTACCACATTAATTAGCTGGGTCGCAGAAATCAGCCCACAACTTACAGCCAACTGATTGGGGTCTTTAAGCCCCTTTGGCTGCCACTGTGCTCCTTTGAATGGCCATCCAAGTAAATGCTAATCTTTAACACTGAGAGACTTCTTAGTCATTTGGGTGGCAGATGATGAACCCCTCTTGGTTCTGTAACAACATCGCAAGGAAACATCCGAAGCAAATTTGGAGCAGATGAAATTCTGAGTCCCATTAGGGACATCTCCCATTTCTCTTAAAAAACCATGTAAGTTTAAATGGCAGAGACATTAAGAATAATTATAATCCTTATTTTCTTTATCTCCTTATGGTATTTGAATGTGCTACTACTAAAGATCACTTAGGCTTACAGTGACACATCTGTACACAATCAACTGACATGGGCATTGTCCAAAGGATGTTTCTGTTGCTGGCTGTGGGACTTCTACACACTAGGCATGTGGATTTTACTGGAGTGTTTTAATAAATACTCTTAATGGAGCCACAACAGAACAGAAATTGTTTTCAAAGCAAAAACCAAATCCATGTATAAATGACTCAGATGACTCTTAGAGACAGGCATACAGAATAGCATTTCAGTTTCTCATACTCCTTGTGATATTATGATTTATAAAAATACAAATAGGTAGTCTTCTTGTTTCCTGGCCCATAGATCCTAAATCTCTTGGAATCTCCAACGTGATGTGTATTTTTGTGTGCTAATGAGATGAATGATAGCTGGGGTCTCCTGGAGAGCCTTAGGATGGGTCTGGTTGCCAGGGGAACCAACCTTGTGATTAGAGGATTTGAACTTTCAGTCCTACCCACCCCCACCTCTGGGGAGGGGAGAGAGGCTGAAGAATGAGTTGATCACCTCTGGTGGATACCTTAATTGATCACACATACTTATGAAGCCTCTATAAAAA
>NW_007738544.1:83309-84132 GCF_000696425.1 Galeopterus variegatus | reverse complement strand
CTTTCCATCTACAAACTCCAGAACATGTAAACTTAAATTCAGTATTCAGCACAGTGTTACTCAGTTTTGAAAAACAAAACAAAACTAGACCCATTATAAAAATAAGAACTCATTTGGAGGGGTGTGAATTTCCAGAAGCTTCATTTCCAGTTTGTCTCAGTTTTGAGGGGATGTGAGAGTGGGCACTCCTAGGGTTCTGGCCATCACCTCATCCTGCCTGGAAGAGCAAGTGCACGTGCAGCCTCAGGTGTCACTCCAGCGTTGGCTTTGTCTTTAATAACTCGGCTGCAAATTGTCTCCTAAGACTCACCCAAGGGCCATTCCCATTGTATTTTACAGAATTCCAAGAAGGTACCTCATGAAAATCTAATTGATCTCCCCCAAAGAAAATGTTCATGTTAAAATAATACTAAATAATAAAATATAGAGAGAAACTTCCATTTTTATGAACAATGGCATTTCCTCAGCCTTCATTTTACAATGAAGAGGAAAGTTGGTTATCTCAGGCTGAGAAATATTGTGGTGACAGTTCAAGAATGTTTTTTCCAATTGAAAGGATAAGATAGTAGAGAAACCCATACATGTGGAAGATGTACACTGAAGGATTTGAAATTTAGAGTGTCATTAAGAGACTAGAATTTTATGATGACCATTCCAAATACCTAACAATACCAGATGTTTATCTTCAGACTTCAATTTTCAAGTTAGTTTTATTTTGTCATTGTTGTCGTGTGTTGTGGTTTTTTATGGCATGGGGAGGAGAGAATTTTTCTGAGCAGTGTCTATGATAGTCTGTATCTGCACCAGTTGTGCACAAGCCCCT
>NW_007738544.1:80262-82299 GCF_000696425.1 Galeopterus variegatus | reverse complement strand
TTGGAAGTCCTGCATAAATAAATCAGTTTTACCATTTTCATCCTGTTATTTCCCAGAGTTATTTTGCAATCTTACCCTCCCCCCTTTTAGGGGGACCACATATCAATCTTTTTAAGATACTCATTTAAAAAAATTAATAAGCATTATAAGTTATAATTTACATAAATAAAATATTTCTCCTTGAAGGGTAATTTGATGTATTTTGAAAAACGCATGTAGTTGCAAAACCACATCCCTATGACATTCGAGAACATTGCCATCCCCACAAAATTTTCCTTTTCTCCTTGCAGTTTCTCTCCACCAGGCCTCCCTGGCCCTGGAAAAATGTTAATCTGAAATGGAGTCACCAGCATGCACTAATTTGTGTCTGGCTTTGTTCATACTACATCATGTTTTTGAGATTTATCGTTGTTGTGTGTATCAGTAGTTAGTCCTTTTATTACTGAGTGGCATTTCATTGCACAAATATACCACAGTTGGTTTATCCATTTTCCTGTTGGGTTGTTTCCTGACATTTGTGTTTTTAGTATATAGTTTGGAAAATGCTGATGGGGAGTAATATTGTAGAAATACACACATACACACTCAGAAACCACAGGGTTCCCAATGGAAACTGACAACAAGAATGCCTTTTTTCAGTATTTCTTTGTACTGATGTACAACCAGAGAGATCTGCAATTATTTTTACAGTGATCAGTAACCTAGGGGATATTTTATGCAGAAGAGTAGATATTCCTATGTCAGAATCTCAAGACACACAGTTTATTAATCCAAATTATTTAGTCATTTTCCCTGAAGAAATATTAAAAATTCTTTTCACATAGGCACTTTATTATTTTTTTTATTTTTTATTTTGTCTTTTGTCTTTTTTTCCGTGTCCGGCAACGGATCGCAACCCTCAGTGTTGCCCCCGTACCGGACCGGGGACCGGCAACGGGATCGCAAGCCTCGGTGTTGCTCCTGCGCCTCGCTCAGCCAGTGAGCGGGAACCGGTCTGTACGTGGGATCCGAACCCTTGGACGGGAGCGCCACCGCGCTTCCCAAGCGGCGCACTATCCAGTGCGCCACCGGGCCGGCCCCACATAGGCACTTTAAAATACGCAGATGGCTTATATTAAAAGATATGCTTTATAAGACAATAACTCTTTTTTTTTTAAATGACCACTAAGGGGATCTTAACCCTTGACTTGGTGGTGTCAGCACCACACTCTTCCAAGTGAGGTAATCGGCCATCCCTACATAGGGATCCGAACCCATCTCCTTGGTGTTATCAGCATCACACTCTCAAGTGAGCCATGGGCTGGCCCTAGATAGTAACTTTTGAAAATATAAAATCAAAAGCAAAGCAAACATGCCAACAGTAAAGGGCAAAATAATTGCTGGGATTGAGCTTAAAGTTTGACTTGGCTCCTCCTGATAAAAAATTCAAACCAGAAACATTATAAGCCACACAATTCCTCTTACCAATAACAAAAACATATTATTTCCTTCAGAAGAGATGAAGCTGTTACCATAATAGAATTCTAAAATTTATATAAAGACAATCAGTCAATTCAGCAAATAAATTTTTAACACTCAGCTGGCCATCTGAGACATTGGTTGTATTTTTCTGAGACATTGGTTGTATTTTTCTGACTAAGTTAACCCAGCTGTTCTATGAATCAGTATGGATTGTCATCCTTATCTTGGTGCCCGTGTGTCCTGCTGGGGACATCTGACTTCAGGCTCAGAGAAACCTAATAGAAGGAGGTCTGAGGGCCGGCCTGTGGCGCACTCGGGGGAGTGCGGTGCTGATGACACCAAGGCCACGGGTTCGGATCCCTATATAGGGATGGCCGGTTCACTCACTGGCTGAGCGTGGTGCTGACAACACCAAGCCAAGGGTTAAGATCCCCTTACCGGTCATCTTTTAAAAAAAAAAAAAGGAGGTCTGAGAGGGGACTTGGACCATTGCATGCTGGGGCACATATGGAACCAGTAAAATGCTGGGTAAATTTTCACAACAAAACTGTTCTTACATGATCCAGAAAGAAACTG
>NW_007738544.1:78241-78896 GCF_000696425.1 Galeopterus variegatus | reverse complement strand
GGCAAACTTTGTTCCCATGATGCGGGCTAGAAAAACCATGTCATAAATCGCCTGTGGCTCCTTGGCCCAGAACCTGCATCCATTTCTTTCTCTATTAACCAGGATTCTCAAGTGCCACAGCCACAAGAAAAGGAGATCCTGGTATCTGTAGCACTTACAACCCAACTTCCTTCCTCCCAGTCCAGTGACTTTCAGTCTCACTATGATGAGACCTGCCCTTCTGCATTTTTTGGAATGCAGAAAATTAACAGACCTCCCAAAGCCAAGGGATAACATAGTTTGCAAATGTTTTCTCCTTTGCCATAGGTCNTGATGATCACAATATAATGATAGTAATAAATAAGTCGGGAAGAAACTTGTGGAGGTAATGAATAGGTTTATGACATAGGTTGTGGTGTTGGTTCCACAGGTATATACTTATCTCCAGACTCATCAAGTTGTACATATTAATCATGTACAGCTTTTTTATGTCAAAAACGTTAAGTAAAAATGTTTTTAAAAAGCAGAGAGAATTTTAAAGAGGTGGACTTTGTTGAATTTAAATTTAATTGATCTGTATTTTTGTTCAATTATGAATTTGAGTTAGAATCAACCTAGTGTCTTATTCAAAGTCAGTATTCTCTTTAAAAACCAGTGTAGCTTCTTTATCAAAATT
>NW_007738544.1:75541-76436 GCF_000696425.1 Galeopterus variegatus | reverse complement strand
CTCCCACTGAGCAAGGATAAACAGCACTGAAAATACCTTCACTGGATTTATCTGAAGGTGCAAAAAGAAGGGAAAACAGAGAGAGGGAGAGGATGAAGAGGAAAGAGGAAATGTTAACATAGGAACAAAGTCTACATAAATGTAGTAAAGAGGAAGGAACCACAATATTTCTCTTTAGTTAACCATCAAATACAATCACACAGCTTACGTTTTTATACAAAATTACTTCCAATGCGGATGGAATTTCTTACTTTTCTGTAAAATATAAGTAGGAATTATGTCACATAAAAACATTTCCCCCCCTTAAAGGACTTAGAAAGATGGAATTTCTTACTATTCTGTAAAATATAAGTAGGAATTATGTCACATAAAAACATCCCCCCCCCCTTAAAGGACTTAGAACATAGATTGGAAAGCATTTATTAGTAGATGAAATAAAGACATTATATCTGATAACATGGCTGGCTCTGAACATGTATCTCCCAAATAGAAACCTGCATCACAAGGAAGTCACCTGATTTCCGGTGTTTGCATTACCTGTTATTTGCACACAGTGATATTAAAATGCAGCACACATGCGCACACGCATGCACACACACACACACATGCACACACTCTCTCTCCTTTTTTTAGAAAATAATATTTTCCTTTTGGTCTTTACTGCATTCCTTCCTTCTCTTTTCCAACTTGTCTTTTCCTTTTCTTTGCGAACATGTGAAGCGTGTTTGGTCAGATACGCATAGAAACCACTGTGCAGGGCAGTGAACACGGGGAGCTAAAAGGAGTAATTCCAGATTCTGACCCATCACCAAAGGGGTGGAAGAAAACAGAGCCGCGGTGATCGGACGGGGCAGGTAGGAGCCGCTCCTGCGACCTCCTCCCGGACACTGCTGGC
>NW_007738544.1:71976-73767 GCF_000696425.1 Galeopterus variegatus | reverse complement strand
TCTGCTGGAACACGCTGGGGCAGGAGTTCAGTCTTCTCTGCACATCCCCATGTAGGCGAGTAGCCTCAGAGCCAGAGCTAGGAACAGGATTAGGAAGTGCAGTGTAGACAACAGATCTAAGCCACACTAGCCAATGCAGAGTTTTTTAGATTGGAACTGATATTTTGGCCTACATCTATGTGAAACTTGTGTCTGGTTCTCAGTTAATTTAGAACTCAAAGGTCTAGAAAGGGATGTTTGTATTTAGAAAGGGATGTCTGTATTTATTACTCACAAACTACAGCAATAAAAATTGAAAATAGCAATCCGTGTACACTGGCCTGTAACAAATATCTCAGAATAGAATGATCTGTGTGCCGCCATAACAGTGGGCAGACATCACATGTTCTTTAGGAATCTGGGTTGAATTGTGCTGTCCAGTATGGTGGGCACTAGGTGCGCGTGGCTACTGAGCATTTGAAATGTGCATGGCATGAATTGAGAAGTGCTGTAAGTACGTACACAACAGAGTACAAAAACTTGGTTAATAAAAGTATAATACCTCAATAATTTTTACATTGATTACACCCTAAAATGGCAATATTTTAGATATATTACATTAAATAACAAGTATTACTAAAATTTAAAAAAAGTGGGAGGGTCTCTCTAGATATCTTTATAAAACCCTCACAGACATTCTAAGTGTTGAATTTATTGGCATAGAGTTGCTTATAATATCCCCCCCTTATCCGTGTGTGCGCATTCAGTTCTGTGTGACTTATCACGTGTGCAGTTCTGTGTATCTTCCACCAGTCAAGATACAGAATGTTTCCATCACCACAGGATCCTTTTATAGCCAGTCCTCTCCATCCTTAATCTGTTTTCCATTTTNGGGGGGGACACTTTATGCTATTCCAGGGTGGGAACAGAAGTGTCCCCAAAGCCGCCCCTTCGGGTGGCCCTGCGCGTAGGAGGCGCGCGTGCGCGCAGCCGCTCCTTGGGCTCCCGTCCTTCCACCTGCCCCTCCCCAGCCTTTCTCCACCGCGGTCACCTGGGCCCAGGCCTGACATCACCTGGCCACCTGCGGGGGGATGATCCCGACCCGGTGTCTTCTCCCATGGCCTCCTGGATTCTGCCCTCCGGGACACACGCGGACACTTGGAATAATGGGAACTCACGTCCAGAAGGGCCCTGGCTTGTTCCGTTCCCTCGCCTGGCAAGGAGCGCCCAGGAGCAGAGGGCCGGTGACCTTGTCTGGGGTGACATCCCGCCTGGCTCATCCTCGGTGCATCCCAGTCCTGCGTTGGCTGTGCCCGCTGCGCCTCCACGCTCACTCGCGTGCTTTCACCTGTTTGGTTCAGTTTTGTGGGTTTATGTGTGTGTTATAACACACCGCGTGCTTTCCGTTCCTCCTTCCACCCCTCTTCCAGATTCTCACCGACCCTCAGCCTTTCCTCAGCCTTTCTTACTCCCCCACCCCGTGGATTTCATTTTTAGCTCTCTGCATCCCCAAAGCTCTAAAGTGGGAGATGCTAGTGATATGTCTGCACCAAAGACAAGAAAGATGTACGTTCTGAAAGCAAATTAGAGTAAAGCTCTTGAAAGAGGGAGGCTGTCCATTCTGTTCCCCGGGTGAAATAATTTTGGAAAGAACTTTTCCAAATTTCCTCCCTCCAAAAAGAGAGGAAAAGTAGTTTAGCTGATTATTGGGAAAGCGTCGTCTCGCAGCACTCAGTTCAACCAAGTTTCTCTCTGCTGGAACACGCTGGGGCAGGAGTTCAGTCTTCTCTGCACATCCCCATGTAGGCGAGT
>NW_007738544.1:65017-70561 GCF_000696425.1 Galeopterus variegatus | reverse complement strand
TTTTGTATTTTTGTCATTTGGAGAATTAACATATTTAGGGAACCACACAGTGCGCGGCCTCTCGGGTTGGCTTTTACACTAAGCACAGCTCTCTGGAGTGGTCGCACATAACAATAGTCTGTGCCGTTTGGTTCCGTGCTGTGGACGCAGCACAGCTTGATTCACCATCCGCTCATTGGAAGACATTCGTGTTGTTTCCAGTTGGCAATTATGAACAAAGCTGCCATGAATGTTTCTTTTTCTTTTCATGTGAACATAAATTTTCATTTCTCTGGAATAATTGCCCAAGGCTGCAATTGCTGGGCTCTATGACAGTTTCATGCCTTATTAACTTTTAATTCTAGTTGAATTTGAAGTGATATCCCCTCTTTACACCCGATATTGGTAATTTTTTGTTTTCTCTATTTCTTGGCCAGTCTTGCTTGTAGCTTTATTGATTTCATTAATCTTTTCAAAATTCCAAGTTTTTCAATTTTGAGCAAACTGAATTTTAGAATAATTTTAGATTTACAGAAAGTAACAAAGATGGTACCGAGAGTGCTTGTATACCTCTCACTCACTCTCCCCCATTGTTAACATCATACATTAGTGTGATACGTTTGTCACAACTAAGAAACCAACACTGGTACATTTCTGGTAACTAAAGTATAGGCTTTATTTGGATTGCACTGGTTTATGNATTTATCATTTTGTTTCTATGAGAAAAGTGCATTTTAAGACCTAAGTGACTCACTTACTAACGTACGTCAGAAACAAAACACACTCACCAGTCACAGGCTAACATGAAGTATAGAAAGGCCCAGGGCTCCCTCTTTCTTTCCAAACATCATACATTAGTGTGATACGTTTGTCACAACTAAGAAACCAACACTGGTACATTTCTGGTAACTAAAGTATAGGCTTTATTTGGATTGCACTGGTTTATGTACAGGATCCTGTCCCGACACACATTAAATTCAGCCGTCATGGTCTGCTGAGGCTCCTCCTGGCTGTAACAGTGTCTCAGACTTCCCTTGTGTTTGATGACCTCGACAATTTTGAGGAGTGATAGTCAGGTGTATTGTAACATGTCTCTCTGCAACTAGGGTTGCAGGTTTGTGGGGGAAAAGATCACAGAGGTGAAGTGTCCTGCATTCATCTCATGAGGGATACTTGCTGTCAACATGACTTCTCACTGCTGATGTTGACCTTGATCCTTGGTCACCCTGCCAAAGGAGTGTCTGCAGGTTTCTCCACAGAAACTTACACCTCTTCCCTTGCCACACTCTATTCTTTTTTTTTTTTTTTTTTGCAACTGACTGGTACAGGGATCGAACCCTGGACCTTGGGGTTGTCAGCACCACACTAACTGACTGAGCTAACTGGCCAGCCCATACTCTGTTCATTGACAGCAAGTCAGTTAAGTGCAGGTCACACTCAGGGTGGGGGGTGGCGAGAGGAATTAAGTTCCTTCTTCTGAAGGGGCTCATATACTTTTAAATTCACTTATTTTTGTCTCAAGTGCCACTATCTAGTATAAATAAAACTCGCTTCTTATTTAATTCTATAGTATTTTCAAAGTTTGTCTTGTAAGTGTTAATATGGAAATGATGCATTTTCTGCTTTTCTATTGCAAATGTACATTTCAGCAATGTCAGTCAGGGTTAAACAGGTTTCTGTTGGGTGATATGGGGACCTAATCACCATTTATCATTTTGTTTCTATGAGAAAAGTGCATTTTAAGACCTAAGTGACTCACTTACTAAAGTACGTCAGAAACAAAACACACTCACCAGTCACAGTCTAACATGAAGTATAGAAAGGCCCAGGGCTCCCTCTTTCTTTCCGCATCACATCTAAACCTGTGTTCCCAGCTTTTGGGACACTTCATTTTGGACCCTAAACTACATTCCATTTTCTTTTCTTTCATTTATTTCACGTTGCTATGCCAATTTAGAAATTAAAATATTGGGGCAAGTCAACCTTCCAAGTCCCTCCAATGACCATTTTTGGTACTTGTATCTCTTAGCATTAATCTGCTCCTTCCTCAATTTAGTTCTAAACTTTAACCTCCCTAGCATTGCTCTAAATTTTGTTTAAAAGCCATTTTTGTTGGGTTTTTGTTTGTTTGTTTTCTGCCTAGTTTTTGGTTTGTGGGATGAAGGAAAGAAGAGTGAGGTCCAGATGTCTGGAAAAGACAGAAGATATCCCCACACTGGGGACTTGAAGTCCTGGCACACAGGAGGTGGTCGCTGGCCAGTAACAAGAACAAACAGCTCCGAGACAATGGGTTGCTACAACTCTGAGAGTGGCCCCAGGTGGTGGCCTGCACTCATTTCAGTTGACCAGACCTGAAGGCCTATAAACTTCTCAGAATTATGGCCACTCTGTACTTTAAGTAAAAACTTGAGATTTAGCAGATTTCTGGATGAACTTTAGAGAAAAGACGCTGGCTAAAGTAGTAGGGTTTCTGTCTCAGTAGCATTCATTTACTTCGACATATAAGGTTATCTTTCTCTTTTTTTTTTTGTCCTTTTTGAGACTGGCCGCACCGCGCTCAGCCAGTGAGCGCCGTGAGCACACCAGTCATCCCTGTATAGGATCCGAACCCGTGGCGGGAGTGCTGCTGCACTCCCAGCACCGCACCCTCCCGAGTGCGCCACGGGCTCGGCCCTATAAGGTTATCTTTCAAAGGAGCTTTTATTAGTGAACAAGAGTGTAACAAAGAAGTATAAACATGGGGAACCACTCCGTAATGGTCAGCTCAGGCTGCTGACAAAATATAGATCGACATTTACTTCTCGTAGTTCTGGAGGCTGAGAAGTCTAAGATCAAGGTGCTGGCAATTCATCTCCTGGCGAGGCCTCTCTTCCTGGCTTGCAGACAGTTGCTTCTCACTGCGTCCTCATGTGGCAAAGAGAGAGAGTGAACTCTGGTCTCTTCCTCTTCTTATTAGGACGTTAATCCCATCATGGGGGTCCCACCCTCGTGACCCCATCTAAACCTAAAGGCCTCACCCTACATCACAGGAACTTCAATATATGAGCTATGGGAGGACACAAGCATTCAGTCCATAACACACTGCATGTGGAATCCTTAATTTGCCTAGTGTTTAACTGCTAATTGTTCTCGCTGACCACATGGGATACCTGGGTCTACTTTCTTACCTCACCCCCAACTTTTCAGGGTTAAATAAACTGAGTCAAAATGTTTAATATTGACTCTGTTTTACTCTGTACCTCTCCTCCAAGGCCAGAAATCTTTTTCCAGTTAAATCCCATATGTTCCATCTGTAGTTTTGAATGTAAGAAAATAGAAGCAACATACCCTAGACAGACCCTATAACAAGCCTTGCTTCTCAGATTCCAAACTCACCTGGTATGAATCTTCTGGGAAAATGCTAGCATTAATGCCTGTTCTGATGTGGTTTCTGTGTTGAGTTTGCTGGGATAAGCTCAAAGCTCAGTGGGAAGTGTGTGGAGTCTCTGTAGAATGGAGCAGTAATTCTGCTCCCCCTTATTTGTCACCACAAAGTAAGAAAGAGCAGCACGTGCAAAGGCCCTGGGACAGTAGCCTTTCTGGTGTGTTTGAGAACTAGTAAGGAGAATAGTGTAGCTGGAGTGAAAGGAGGGAGTAGGTGAAGAGTAGGAAATAGGGTCAGAAGGAAACTGATTGCCTGGGGGTCAGATTATATTAATTATATTATTTATTTATCATATTTTATATAATTTACATATTTATTTATTTATTATATTAATATATTATATTATATATATAAATATGAAATCTCTCCTTCTCAAGTGGTACAAGATGAGAAGATATTGGATAACCGTGAGCCAGGCAGGGCTGGCTTCATGGGTGTGTGATCCGTGTAGGTACACGAGGCTCCATGCTCAGCATTAACATTCTTTTGTCTCTGAACTTGTGTTTTGTAAATGAAGTCCAATGGGACGCTGGAGCATACGCCAGGAGATTGTAGCCTCAGCACACACATTCTCCTGCCTCCCTGCCTCTCAGATGCCCACTCTCCTCCACCTGGTGCCCAGCCCTGCCTGACCACTCCCCCTGTGCTCCCATCCTCATCCCACTACTGCGGTTGCCCACCACTCCACTGGGGACTTGTGCACAGAAGCAGAGAGTGTCAGAGTCGAGTATGTGCCCCATGGCATTTTGGGGTGAGGCGAGCAATGGCCTTCCCCTCCTTGGGCTGGCAGCACCAGGTGTGTTCAGCTAACAACTCAGCAGGGGTCTCTCATCCACCCAGGATCCAAGTACTGAGCAAGTCCTGGCACAAAGGCTGCAATCTCTTAGGGATTGCTGGTCCAGTGCGGGTCAGGGCAGAAGGCCCAGGGGGAGAGAGATTGTCTTCCCTGTCTGGAGTCCTGCATTTTCATCTTGCACTGGGCCCCCCAAATTATGAAGCCAGCCCTAATGTGACTAGTTCAATAGCATGATCTGGCCTGCTTTCTAAAAGGATCACTTTGACTGCTATGTTGCTGGCAGCAAAGCCAGAGTGAGAACAGAAAGACAGGTAAGGAGGCAAAGTTCCAGGTGAGAGATAATTGTGAATCAAATCAGGGTGGGATTGGAAAGATGGTACAAAATGGCCAAAGAAAAATGTATTTCGGAGGTAGAACAAAAGTATTTTCTGTAAGATTAGATGTGGAGATTAAGAGAAGGAATGGTCAAGGATGACTCCCCCTTTTACGGCTTGAGAAATTAAGACAGGGCTGATATCAAATGAAATGATGAAGCAGAGCAAATTGGGGGTGGGGGTCTGGAGATCAGTTTTGGACTTTTGAGGTTAATCATGTCTATTAGACATCCAAGTAGAGATGTCAAGAAAGCAGTTGGGTGTATTCTGGAGTTCAGGGGGTGTGTTCAACCTGGGGAAATAATTATGGGAGTCACCACCTATAGGTGGTATTTCAAACATGATGTTTCATGAAATTATCCAGGGAGTGAGAATACATAGAGAAAGGTTTGAGGACTGAGTCTATTCAAAGGTAAGGGAAATGAGAAAGAACTAGCAAAGGACCCAGAATTAGCAAAGAAGTAGGCTTTGAGACTGGGGAAAGTCCAGAGTCAGTGGTGTAGTGAAAGCCTGCGCAGAACAGACCCCTGGGAAGGGAAGGCTCTCCTGTGTCAAATGCCACAGAGAGGTCACATGAAGTGAGAACCGATCACGTGTTACAAACAACTCTAGTGGAGCGGTTGTTGGTTTACTAGAGTGTGTTCAAGAGAGGATCAGAGGACAGGAATTAAGAAAGCGAGGGTAGGCAGTGCCAAGAAGCTTTGTTGTAGAAGGTTTCAGAGAAATGCAGTGTTGGCTAGAAAGGGAACTGGAATCAATGTTTCGTTTTGGCGTTTTGTTGGTTTTTGCATTGTTTTTCTAAAGAGTGGGTACATCGGAGCATGTTTGTAGGCTGACAGGGACAATGCAGCAGAGAGGGGAACCTGATGGTGCAGTCATGGGTGCGAAATTGTGCTCTTGAGCAGTGAGAGGGGCTGGGAGCAAGTGGAGGACTTGGTCTCGTAGAGGCAGGAGGCCGAGCAGGTGGGTTA
>NW_007738544.1:62857-64535 GCF_000696425.1 Galeopterus variegatus | reverse complement strand
GGTGAGGATGGGGAGGAGGTAGTTAGAGTTTGAGAAGGGAAAATAAGACAAGAAATAATAATTTAAAAGATGAGGGGCTGGGAGCTGGCTGATTAGTCCAGTTGGTCAGAGTGTCGGGTTGGTAACAGCAAGGTCAAGGTGTCTGATGCCTGTACCAGCCAGATGCCAAAAAAAGAAAAGAATGGACTAAAATATGGGGTGTGGTTGCTGAGCAGCCTTAGGGTCCCCTTCTGCTTGCTGGCCCAGGATCTCAAAGGCATGGCCATACCCTTTTTCCAGCCACAACCAGCTGCACAGGTGCAGGCCTGAATAGGCAGAGAACAGGATTTCACCAGGGGTGGTGTCTTGTCAAGTAAGAAGGACATCAGAGAGGAAGATGCATGCGAGGGGGGCTTGTAAGTGAGTGAGTGTGGAATTCACACTGTGGAAGAAAGGTGAGGGTGTGAAGGAGTTAAGGGTCATGAAAATGAGGTCAAATCTAGGTCCAGGGGTACTTGAGGGAGTGAGCTGACCATTTAGGAGGGGATATGTGGAGAGGAGAGTGCTTGAAATTGAGATTATGAAGCTGTTGAGTAGCGTTTGGCTTATACAATGGGAGTCAATCTCTGAGATAGGATCATTGGAGGAGAGATCACATTTCTGATAGGCCAGGAATCTGTACTAAACAACAGCTCATTCTGATGCCAGAGGTCCAAAACTATATTCTGAAGAAGTCTAATTTTAGGGAGAGGTGAGTAGCTAAACTTAGAAGTTCAGAGTTAAGCCAGAAAACCTGATGGGCTAGAAGAAAGGGGAAGGATATCAGCAGAATGTCGTGTACCAAGTGCACTGGACACATGGTCATGCATCTTCTTATTTATTCCTTGCAACAACACTGAATTCTAGAGATAGTTATCATCTCTGATTCTCAGATGATAAGCATAAGGGGCAGGGAGGTTAAATAACATGCCTAAGGACAGCTCTGTGTGGGTCAAAACTCTGAACTCTTAACCACATTTTCCGTCTACCCTGACAGGTGCAACGATTATGACAGAGCAGGTAATATTAAAATCCACACCCTGAGATGTGAATCCAAGACTTATGGGATTAGAGGCTCCTGACAACAATATTGTGTACAAAGCCTAGTAACACACATGATCTCATCTAATCCTCATGCTAATCCTGTGTATTAAGTAATTTGCCAGGATCATGAGGCCAGTAATTAGCAGAGCCTGGGTATGAAAGCTGGTCCTGTGACCTCTCACTTGTGCACTCCTTCTGCTCATTTTGGGTCACTTGCTACTTTCTTTCCAGAGATGGTTCAGGCAGAAACTTTAAGGAGACTCTAAATAGTTTTGAGTAAGTGTATTAATAAGGAAACCATTAGTAGTTATTTCTTTGTAGAACCTAACAGGAAAAGTCTCATAATTCTTGTTTCTGTGGGAACGTTTGTTAGCACAGAATGTAGCATTCCTCCTGTCATGGAATGTACTTTCTATAAATTCATGCGGTCCCTCAACTAGTATTTACAGAGCAGATCGTCTGTGTATGTGCTGTGCTAGGTGCAGAGGATGCAATTGAGTAAGAAGCATCCCTGCTCTAAGGAAGCTCAGTCAGGTCTTCAGCACCTCGGATTCTCTGCAGGGCCGTCTCAGGCCCGGTGCAATTTCAGGCACTGCATTTGACCTAGAATGCACTG
>NW_007738544.1:61665-62030 GCF_000696425.1 Galeopterus variegatus | reverse complement strand
TGCACTGTCCCTCGGGGCCCGGTTACCTGAGAGATCACTTCTCTCCCTAAGGGTGTGGCACAAAGTAAGATCAACAGTAGGCCCTGGAGATGGAATCTTAGATTTGGACTCTGGGGAAGTAGAACCAGGGTGTTTTCCAAAAAAGGACTTTCCAACTCCAAGAGCACCCAATTGTAAAGCTGGATTGAAAAATACACCTTCTGCCTGGCATTCTAAGTGGCTCAGTGGTACTGTGTTGCCCCTCGGCTATCATTTGCTGTTTGGTAGAAATACCAGATTTGTAGGTGCCATGTTATTGTTTGGGGGCTCTGTG
The DNA here is from genome assembly GCF_000696425.1 of Galeopterus variegatus. Lineage (NCBI taxonomy): Eukaryota > Metazoa > Chordata > Mammalia > Dermoptera > Cynocephalidae > Galeopterus > Galeopterus variegatus. The sequence continues at coordinate 61,717 of NW_007738544.1, read as the reverse complement.
GCCCAACACACTCCTATCAGAATGTTGGGCAAAGGCCGAGTATGGAAGGGCC
>NW_007738544.1:58371-59716 GCF_000696425.1 Galeopterus variegatus | reverse complement strand
TTTTTTTTTTTTTAACGTGGGCTTGCATTTTTTGAATTTGCGATCTCCAAGCGAAGGGCAGCAAAGTGGTTTTGATCATCTCGTCCCTTGTGTCTTCCCACTCTGCTCACTGGCTTCTCTGTCTTTAATAGGCGACGCCCCCTCCCCATTTTTAGTGATATTGTTTCAATGAGTAGGAGAGGATTCCTGTCACAGCTTCTAAAAATCATTTTTTATTATGTTGAATTTGAGGTGTGCGTTGCAATTCGGATGGTTTCTTTTGTTCCCTGAGAAAAATTGCTAATTCTAGTGAGATGGGAGTTGTTGCTGCTCAAAAGTACCCACATTTTATGATCACTGCTAGAGAAGTACAATACTCAAAGTAAAGAGCTTAGTAGGCGCACGACTTGTCCTATGTGGATCTCCAAGCATGAATAAGTACACTTCGGAAGATCCAGACTTACTTTCATAGGGTAGCTTCTGCAATTTTCTTGCAATTCCCCATATCGCCTATAACTAAGAACCCTTGTAAAAGACGCGNGATTTACTTTATTCCGGTCATTTCTGGAGCTGTGGGAGTGCACAGCTAGTCTGCAGCCCCCGCCGCTGTAAGAGAAGGCCGTCCTGCCGGGGGAGGGGGCACCGGGTTCACGCTGCTGCCGGCCGCTCGTCTCCGTCCTCCGCTCGCGCTCGGTGCAGGGATCGGCTCGGCGGCGCTGTGCCTGCGCCCGGGCGGGGAGCAGCGGCGCTCGTCGCTGTGGGACGGCCTCTGGACCCTGCCGCCGTGGCCGTGGGCTTCGCGGACCTGGGCTACTGTAGCGTGCGCGGCCAGCGCCCGTGCTTCGGGCTCACGCTCTTCCTCGTGGTGCTCGGTGCAAGTGTGCACGGTTTCAGCACCGAGGACAGCGCCAGGGCCACCGCTGCCCGCGTCTGGAGCAGATTGCAGGACGGTGGTCAGCGGTGGGACTGCAGCCAGGGAAGGCGAGGCTCGTCCTTCCACGCCGCGAAGGCAAACATCCAACGGCAGCAAGAGCAACATCACCGCCACCAACAGCGGCAGCAACAGCGGCGGGGCCACCGGACCAGCGGCAGACACAGGTCTGCGTCCTTCTCCTTCTGCATCTGGCTCCTGCAGTCGCTTGTCCACATCTTGCAGCTCGGGCAGATCAGGGGGTACCGTATCAAGGGTGGGGGAAGAGGGAGATTTGCTGCTGCTTCTACATCCCCACTGCTTTGCTTTTGCTCGAAAATCGTCCAGAGTCGATGCGGTAGTAACCCTAGTCACACGCTTTCGGTTGTTTGATTTTTTTTTTTTTTTTTAACGTGGGCTTGCATTTTTTGAATTTGCGATCTCCAAGCGAAGGGC
>NW_007738544.1:55714-58270 GCF_000696425.1 Galeopterus variegatus | reverse complement strand
AGACTTACTTTCATAGGGTAGCTTCTGCAATTTTCTTGCAATTCCCCATATCGCCTATAACTAAGAACCCTTGTAAAAGACGCGGTGCGTTGTGTCAACTTTAATCGAACTTGGCATCTTCATTGGCTGCTTTGCTGCTTGTCATCTGATCCACCAAGTCTTTTTACACAGATATCACTTCCACATACAAACTGGAACACGAAGCTACACTTGTTGGGCAGAGGGAAACCGTCACTTGGTCAGTGCATGACTCGGGAATATGTCCTTTTGATTTTATATGTTTTCGGTATCGTGTTGAAGCAATGTTTTACATCTACACAAATTATTTCTTTGGGAATATATAAAGGTATAAACAAACAAACAAACAAACATATATATATATAAATCCAGAACTTTTTTGGTTTTAAAAGTTACTTAGTAAGTACGTAGTATAAGTAACATGATGAAACTTTCTAGAAAGTCCGCCAATATGGGACTACACGCTGCTACACCAGTGTTCTTTTTAATTTCATTTATAGTTATTTTTGTGATAAAAGACATCATAAATCATTGACTATGCCAAAGTATCTCAAATGGAAGCAACTCAGAGAATTTGTAGAAAAGAACCACAAAGTTCTTTCTGTTTATGGTGAACAACAATGTTTTCAACTGAGAAGAGGAAGTGCGATGATTTCACAACCTTTCCTGGGACCAGTGCTTTGTACAGCAGGGTAAGCATTGCCATAGAAGTAAACTTTGAGATTGTAAAGCTTTTTCAAACAGATACTTTCTGGAAAAGTGATCCATGATATGCAGTCAGACAAACTGATGTTGCAAACCTCTATATTTTGGTCTCAAAGGGACTTTTGGAAATGTCGGCTCAGTGTGACAGTTGTATTTCCCATGGTGGACTGTTGGGAAGACTTGTAGCTTGCTGCTCTAACTTCAGTATGATAAAGAACGTGAATGCTTGGCTTAACTACTGAAATTATTTAGTGGCTAGGGTGCATATGATTAGCATTTTAAATCTGATAATGTGGTAAATGTAGCTTAGCATTCCATTTATTAACTTTTTCAAACTTCATGCAAAATTTGGAAACCAGTTACTTTTAATCGCCTTTACAGGTTTTAGATTTGTGTAAATAATGTATGTACTTCTTAATTATATTACTTGAAAAACTGTCCATGTTTCCTACAGGACTGATACTTAATGAAAAATATGATCTCAAATTCAGTCATTATCAAACGGAAGTCATTTTAATTATAGTTGTGTTTACTAAACCTTCTAAAGCAAACTTTTTCCCAATCGAAAATGACTCTTGATTTTTTCAGAAAATAATACGGAGAGAGTGAGAAATAATTAGGAAAAGATAAAGACCTAAAAACATCTCAGCGAGACTCCAGTGACTGGGTCAACTGGCCATACAGAAAAACTATTGAGGGGAGGGGTGATGCAGAAAGATCAGGATGTCAGCAAATGCATTAACTTACCCATCACTTGAAGAAACTATGGACACACATGGCATGTGAGTGTGCGTGTGTGTGCGTGTGCGTGTGTGTGTGTGTGTGTGTGTAGCATTTCTACACCATTTTCCTCAGAAACTTTGAAGTTTATTCTAATAACATGATCATATAGGAGGAAGAATTATTGTTGAAAATATCATCATGTTGTCAAGATTTTTAGACTAGTGTGCTTAGTGTATACGTCTGGATTATCATCTAACTGTTTTTGGATTCTGGTTAAGATATTTGGGAGATGGAAGGCAACCTGGTGGGTGCATGATTTCAGACTAACCAGCCTAATTTTCTCTTTATGAAGTATGTTTTTTAAAGAACACAGATCGGGTCTGTCTTGGATAACTGTATGTAGTGTAAATTTATTTAAAACTTAAGTTAAAAAAAAAGCTTAGTGATATGGATCTGGAGATTTTCTCTGGCTGCCAATCAAACCAAGCATATAATGATCCCTTACATTTCAACTCTTTATGTTTGACCAGCGCAACAAATAGATTTCTGGTTTCTCTGTCTGGAGAAAGCTACTGGAAGAATTCTGTCCAGAAAATGAAAGGCACAAGTAATGACACCACTTATTCATGTGGCTGTACTATCATTCCAGATGATGAAACACTGGTGCTCGGTCAAGAGGTGGACTAAGGAGCCAATCGACACCATCATCTTTAAATGGTGAATGTTACCAGGTTTTATAGGTGAAGGGATATAAAACATAATTTACACATGCAGAGAATTTAAAGAACAGTTATAAAGATGTAAGATGATACTTATCATTTTAAAAATATTGATTTTTGACAGATGTGCCAAGATGATTCACTGGGAAAGAAATAGTTTTTTTCAATAAATCATGCTGGTAAAATTAGATATCAACATGCAAAAAAAGAACTGCACTTAGAACCTCACCATACAAAATACATAAAAATTAACTCAAAATGCATAATAAACCTAAAATAAGGGCTAAAACTATACAACTTCTGTAAGAAAACATAAAAGGAAGTCATTTTGACCTTGGATCTGGCAAGGAGTAAATAGATAGTTAAGCTAAAAACATGAGCCATAAAAGAA
>NW_007738544.1:54304-54902 GCF_000696425.1 Galeopterus variegatus | reverse complement strand
ATAAAAGACTCGTGTCTAGAATATATGAGGGCACTTCATAAAATTCATGGGAAGGTTTGTGCTATCTTTTAATTCTTTTTCTCCATAAACTTTTTGAAGTACCCCCATTTTGAAACCTCCTACAACTGAGTAATATGGATGCAAATAACCCAATTAAAATATAGGCAAGATATTTTAATAGACATTTCACTAATGATGTTTTAGCACATGAAAAGGTGTTCAACATATTTAGTCATTAGGAAAGTGCAAATTGAAATCATAGTGAAATACTACTTTACACTCCTGATAATTGTAACAAAAAAGAGAGAAAGCAAGTGCTTTTGGTGTCAGGAAACTGGAATCCTCATATATTGTTATTCTGAAAATGTAAAATGGTTCCACTTTGGAAGACCATTTGGCAATTTCTTAAAAACTTAAATATAAACATACTATATGATCCAACAAATGTTCATAGCAGCATCATTTATAATAGCTGCAAACTCAAAACAATCCAAATATCACCAAGTGGTGAATGGAGAAGTAAAATGTCATGCATATTTGTATCCTTGACCAACCTCTCCCTCCCTACCTCCTCCCCAGCCTTTAGTAACCACTATTC
>NW_007738544.1:52466-54152 GCF_000696425.1 Galeopterus variegatus | reverse complement strand
TGAGAACATGCAGTATTTCTCTTTCTGTGCCTGGCTTATTTCACTTAATGTCCTCCAGGCTCATCCATGTTGCTGTGAATAGCAGGATTTCATTCTTTTTTATGGCCGGATTGTACTTTGTTAGTGTCCTATAGCACTGCAGGGTGAGTACAGTTAATTTATTAACAATTAACAATTCATTGTGTAATTTCAATCAGCTAGAAGTTGAATGCTCCTAACACAAAGAAATGACAGATGTTTAAGGTGATGAATATGCTAATTACCTTGATTTGTTCATTGCATATTGTATACATGTATTGAAATACCACATCGTATCCTATATATATGTACATCTACTTTGTGCCAATTAAAATAGAATGTTTTAAACAGTGTCATGTATAAATGCTATAAAATACTATTCAGCAATAAAAAGGAACAAGCTATGATACATGCAACTCCATGCATGAGCCTCAGAAATGTATACTAAGGGAAAGAAACCAGACCTCAATGACTGCACATAGCATGATTTCATTTATTTGAAATCTTCAGAAAATTTATAGAGGCAGAAGCAGACCAATGACTGTCTAGACTTGGGTGTGGGAGCAGGGATTTTGGGGGGGCACAGGCATGATTGGGTGTGGGAGCAGGGATTTTTGGGGGGCAGAGGCATGACGAAAATGTTCTACAACTGAGTTGTGATGATGGTTGCACAACTCTACAAACTTACAAAAGTAATTAAATTTTACAGTTACAATGGGTGAGTTGAATTTTTTCTAAATTATACCTCAATAAAGCTGTTAATTAAACAGGAACACACACAAGAAACCCAGAGGGCCATAGATTTGAGCAGACACTTCCCCAACAAAGATACGTGGACAGAGAATAAGCCATGAGAAAGATGTTCAGCATCTGTTCTGGTTTTGTATTGCTGATGTAACAAATTGCCACAAACTTAGTGGCTTAAAACAGCACAAATTTTATTATCCTACAGTTGTATAGGTTCTAAGTCCAACACAGATCTCACTGGGATAAAACGAAGATGTTAGCAGGAACATTCCTCTCTGGACACCCCAGGGGACAATCCTTTTCTCTTCCTTTTCTGGCTTCTCATGGCCGTTCACATTCCTTGACTCGTGCACCCTCCCATCCTCAAGGGCAGCAATCCAGGTTGAGTCCTTCTTAGGTCAAATGACTTCTGCCTCCCTCTTCCACTTTTAAGGACCCTTTTGATAACACTAGTTCCACCCAGATAATCCAGGACAGTCTTCCTCTTTTGAGGTTAGCCTTTACTCAATTTACAACTTTAATCCCCCTATGCCATGTAAGATAGCATATTCTCAGTTTCCGGGGATTAGGACGTGGACATCCTGGGGGGTGGGGGGATGATAAAGAAGAAAAGAGGCCAGGAAAGGAGAACAAAAGAAAGGAACCACAGTGACGCCACTTTAAAAAATGTAATTGAGGGCCGAGCCCATGGCGCACTCGGGAGAGTGCGGCGCTGGGAGCCCAGCAGCGCTCCCGCCGCGGGTTCGGATCCTATATAGGGATGACCTGTGCGTCACAGCGCTCACTGGCTGAGTGCGGTGCTGCCGGTCTCAAAAAGGACAAAAAAAAAATGTAATTGACTTGTTTTCTTCTAGCCCAAGAAACTGACCTTTCATTAGAATTTATTGTAATAAATAAATTATAATAAACAATAAATTATAA
>NW_007738544.1:47357-51806 GCF_000696425.1 Galeopterus variegatus | reverse complement strand
CAACACTGAGGCTTGCGATCCTGTTGCCGGTCCCGGTCCGGTGCGGGGGCAACACTGAGGCTTGCGATCCGTTGCCGGACACGGAAAAAAGACAAAAGACAAAAAAAAAAAAAAAAAAAATGAAATTGGGGGCCGGCCCCAGGGCCCCCCGGGGGGGGGGCGGCGCGGGGAGCCCAGCAGCGCTCCCGCCGCGGGTTCGGATCCTATATAGGGATGACCTGTGCGTCACAGCGCTCACTGGCTGAGCGAGGCGCGGGAGCAACACCGAGGCTTGCGATCCTGTTGCCGGTCCCGGTCCGGTGCGGGGGCAACACTGAGGGTTGCGATCCGTTGCCGGACACGGAAAAAAGACAAAAGACAAAAAAAAAAAAAAAAAAAATGTAATTGAGGGCCGAGCCCATGGCGCACTCGGGAGAGTGCGGCGCTGGGAGCCCAGCAGCGCTCCCGCTGCGGGTTCAGATCTTATAGAGGGATGACCAGTGCGCTCACAGCGCTCACTTGGCTGAGTGCGGTGTGGCCGGTCTCAAAAAGGACAAAAAAAAAAATGTAATTGACTTGTTTTCTTCTAGCCCAAGAAACTGACCTTTCATTAGAATTTATTGTAATAAATAAATTATAATAAACAATAAATTATAAATAAATAAATAATAAATTCATTAGAATTTATTGTAATTACTGCAATTTATTGTTATTTTTTAGTAGGGTAAATGCTGGACATAGACCTAGTCCCTCTCCCCGTGCATACCAGAGTTCCCCCTAACCCCTAGGAAACTATCCCTGTCCAAAGTAATTACCCAGGGGAAGGCACATCCTCTTTAAGACAAACAGAAGGCTGGAGGAAGCAGAGACCTTAAGTAAATTAACAGGCTGGTGTTAAAGCACTCTGGCAGCAGGAGAGTAGCAAGTGGATTAATTTATCTACTCAGCCAGATCTCCTGGGCTCTGAGTTATGTGAGCTGGGTGAGGGTCTGCACATAAGCATGCAAATGATTTACAACCTTACTTGGATCTGTTCACTATATAACTGTTTTAGGTACCCTGTGGTTGGGCAGATATCTAGCTAGCTGGCCCCCATCAGTGACTCCCATAAGTCTAATAAACTGATGTTTCTACCTATTGCAATAATGGGTGAGTTTTCTGGAATAGGCAAATGCTACATGAGAGCCCTCTCAGATTTGGGGCTCCCACAATATACTCGACAAACTCTTTACTGAAATTTTGTATCACCAAGAAACTTGCTACTTGGATAAATGCACATGACCTTGTTAGATAAACTTAGAGGACATTGTTTAGAGAAATCCTAGGAAAAAATAATGATTGTTAACCTGTTGTATTTTAAACAAATGGGAATTACTTAAGAGTTGAGTAGTCATAAATATTGGGTAAGGCCTGAGAAACCATTGTTAAGTATGTCACAGTCAGTTATCCATTCTGTCTTTATACAATGTTCAGAATTTGTTTACTGCTTAGACTTTCCTGAACTTACACTATAAAACCTCCTCACCTTTTCTGCTTGTTGGGCAGATTTACACCTCACCGTGACAGGTAGTCTCCTGATTTGCAAATCTAATAAATGCCTCATTCAAATTTCCTAATAGAGTGTTTTGCTTCTACAGGGGCCTACTATAATGTTAGATGTTTAGGCAAATACAAATTAAAACCACTTTGAAATACCTTGATTGCTACACAACTATTAGAATGGCTAAAATCAAAACAACTGAGGAGAAAGTGAAGAAACAAATTTTCATGCACTGCTGGTGAGAAGAAAAATAGTTTGGCACTTTCTTAAAAATTTAGAAGTACATTTACCACAAAATTCAGCTCTTCTGCTTTTAACTACTTGCCCAAAAGAAATGAAATTATACATCCATGCAAAAACTTGTACACAAATGTTTGTAGAAGGATTATTCATAATAGCCAAACACTGAAAACAACCCAACATCCATCAAACAGTGAAAAGATAAACAAAATGTGATGTATACATACAATGGTATACTACTGAGCCATGCAAAGGAATGAACTCCTTGTTATCAGGGTTTCTCGCCTTCGGCACTACTGGCATTGTGAGTTAGATAATTCTTTGTTGTGGGGGCTGTCCTGTTCAGTGTAGGATGTTTATCAGCATTCCCGGCACCCCCACTAGATTCCAGCAGCAGCTCTCTACCCTTCCTCTAATCCCACAGCTGTGGCAGTCAAAAATGTCTCCAGAGATTGCCACATGTCCCCCACTGCAGGACAAAATTGCCCTCATTTGCTCACCACTCATATACCTTATCCAAGTAACCCTCTCGAGCATTTGGTTTATCTTCAGTTCAACTATCTTCTACAATATGCAGACATTGCCTAGGAGGAAAAACAGAATTCAGCAAAAACAAAGTTCTACGATCAGTTGGATTTAAAATGCATCTATATGTATTCAGAATTAAGAAATACATTTTGTAATTTTTTTTTTTTTTGAGATTTAGAGAAAACATATTTTTTTGAATTAAGTTGGGGAATGTCCTTGATAAGTTCCAAAAAGATTAAATTTTATCACATTATTTTAGGGAGGACATTCCTTCTATTTTATTAGAATCAATATACTTATCCACAGTAGATCTGTGAGTATGTGTGTGTAGTTAGCAATAACTTAATCTTTTCAGAATGATTGATGTATATAACTCGTATTGATTTGGGAGGCTCAGAGGCAGATTTGTCCAGGTTTTATCCCACACTGTTCTGTGTAGCGAGCGCCCCTGTCCTCGCCTTACATTCATCTCAGCAAGGAGGACACGGATGCCACAGTGTGAGCAGGTGGGACAGGAGTCAGTTCTCCTTTGAGGTCTCTGATTTTCTCAGTGAAGTGGGGAGCAAGGTCATGGATGGGAGAGGAAGTGCTGGGGTTCAGGAGGGAGCAGGATGTGGTTTATCTGCGTAGGAACGTGGGAGACTGAGTGGACTAAGAGGCACAGTGTGGTTGTCTGTCTAGGCTGTGTCTGGCCGCCTGAGGCTCATGGTCATGGGCTAACATGAGACCTGGCAGGATAGTAAATGTCTCTCCATCTGCTCAAGGTCCTTGTCTGTCCCTCTGTTCATTTGAACTTTTTTTTTTTTAGGTACTCCTGTACATTTCCAGGTGTGCTGCGAGCTCTTTCTTCTCTGGGTGAGAAGAAATGAGACGCTTTCTCGCAGCACATGTTCCAGGAGTGTTGCTTTAATGCACTTGTGAAGTGAAGCAGTTTGGCAAGACTCAAGTAGAGGGCCCACCCCAGTGAGCAGTCTGCCTGCAGCTCACCCCCAAATCCCATGCGCTCAGCCTCCTGTGACCCCCTTTTCTTGCCACCCTCATCACCACGTGAGGGAGGGAGGTAACACAGCTTGCTACCCGGCCCATCCAGCAGGGTGGCCCCTCCTGGATGCCCTAGGACTCAGGGCTGCCGTGGGCTCTTCTGAGCCCAGCTTCTCAAGCCTTTTCCAGCAACTGCTTCATCACCTTCACCCCCCGGGTCAGGCTGAAAAGGCAAACCCATATTTTGGGCTAGAAATTCCCATTCCCTGGCTGGCCAGATAGCACAGTTGGTTAGAACTCAGTGGTGTAACACTAAGGTCAAGGGTTCAGATCCCCATACCATCCAGCCAGTCTCCCCTCCCCCTAAAAGAAAGTCCCATTTCTGAGGGGTGTACCTTAAATGTTTAAAAAAATTTTTTCCCTTGAGAAATTCTTCCAAATATAACCCCTCAACTAACCCCTGAGGACATGTAGATGTGTAATTAATGGTGCGACTGAAATAAATTGTAACACTTGGTTGTGAAATCTTTAAGTTCTCCTAATATCTCATTACAGTCATAAGCTCTTCAATTCTAAATGTATATGTTATAAAAATTGAGTTTGTAAATTCATGGGTGCGTGAACTTTAATTTGATTTAGGATGCTTTTTAAGCTGGCTGGCTGGTCTCATCTGTGCAGTCACTTCTGCGTGTATATTCCGCATCCTTTATGTCTCTTTCATTAACAGGTGCCCTTACTGGGAAGAACAGGGCGAGAATCCAGGCCCTGGCCCCTTTCCCCTCTCCGTTGCTCCATGTGACCCTGTTCATTGGCTCTCGCGTGACAGAGCCTGGCCGCCCAGACCAGCTGTCAGTCTCCGATCCCCACCACCCCTCCCGGTGGGGGCGCCAGGTCCTGCCGCGCCTGCGCAGTGCGGCCGTCAGCGCCAGGCAGCCGTTGGGTGAGTCAGTTGGAGGCAGTTGGGAGTTTCCCGGGAGCGGCGCCTGCAGCGTGCGGGCCTGGAAGCAGGAGGAGAAGGCTGAGGCGGCGGCGACGAGGACCAGGAGGAGAAAGCGGACGCGGGGAGGCGCCGTCCGGCTCCGGCCTGGCCGGCGGGAGCGCTCAAGGGTCTGCGGACAGCGGCCTCGTTGGCCAGCAGGTGGGGCCCGGGCGCGGCCGGCGTGGGCTGTGAGGGGCGCGGG
>NW_007738544.1:41587-46400 GCF_000696425.1 Galeopterus variegatus | reverse complement strand
CGGGATCGCAACCCTTGGTGTTGCCCCCGCCCCACGCTCAGCCCGTGAGCGGGAACCGGTCTGTATGTGGGATCCGAACCCTCGGCGGGAGCGCCGCCGCGCTTCCCAAGCGGCGCACTATCCAGTGCGCCACTGGGCCGGCCCTTAATTTAACATTTTTTAAAAAACATTTTCGTTGACTTCCAGAATTTCACTGGTGCTGTTTTTGATAGTGCCTGTAATGAACAATTCAGAAGAAAATAACAGTATAGGATATCAGTAAGTTAAGTTTGGAATATGTTGAAGCAGTGTTGCTTAAGGTGACGTTCTTTGTGATACTAGTTATGAGAGATGCTATGAGGAAAAAAATAGCTTCTTAGTGAAATAAGTTTGGTGAACAATGCTATGTCCTTTCCTTCTCTTCTTAAGGTCACAACTCACATTACCATATTGAGGGATTTAGCCACAGAACTTTTTGTTTTGTTTTTGGTGCGATCTCTATGAATACCGATGAAATCCAGGAAACGGTGGATGTTCTCTAGAATAGCCATTGTGAACTGCTGGTCATTTGTGTCCTTACAGGGTGTCTTACCTTAGATAATGGTGCCTCTCCTTTGTGAACTGAGAGGTCCAGATGTTGATGTGGTTTTGTGTGCCTAAGCCTTTTGTGGGTGGTATTCAAATTTGGCTCTCACCATATTGATAAGATATGAGAGTTATTAAGTTGAAGAAAAAAGTTAATTACAGTGTTTTCACTTCCCAGTGACTTATCTGATTGCACAGATATTTACAACTTCACTGACTTCACTCCTTAGTTGTTAGCATTTTTTCTCTAGTATGTTAGAAATATGTGGGGAAAAAAGATCGCTGCTGTTTCTGAAGAGCTAATCATGTGGATTATTTAGAAGTTGAAAATAATGCCTTTGGGGTCTTCTTTTGGTTTATCAGAATCCTAATTTGCTGAGAAAGAGCATTTAAATGTAAATGCCTCTTTATATTTATTAGATGCTGAGTTAAATGTGTTTTCCTTTTCCTGGGATGAAAAGAAATTAAAGAGAATCAACTGTTTTGCCCAAGCATTTTGTTCAATTTGGAAGACATGATATTGTGAAAAGAATGGGGACTGTGGAGTTATACATGGAGTCAGCCTGGCCTTTCAGGTCAGGACAATCTGGGTGGAAATGGAGCTCCACTCCTTCTTGGTCCAAAGCCACACTGCTAATTTATAGCCACACGGCCTTTTAAACCTTCAGTTCCTTAGTGGTAAACTGAGGTTAAACTCCCACACCACAGGGGTAGCCTCAGAGTGGCACCCTGGGACCTCCCTGTCTACCCACCCCAGAGGAGGAGGAACCTCAGACCTCCCTGCCTTCCCACCACCTTCAGTGGTAGCCTCAGACAGCCCCATCTTCCCACACTCTAAAGAGCGGCCTCTGACCTCCCTGTACCTTCAACAGGTCCCAGGTCCCACGGCTTAGTTTCTGGACCTGTCATGAATCACAGCAATGTTTGTTCTCAGATCCTCACCAATGTTCCTTTTGCCCCTTGCCTGGTAGCCCAGGGCCCCTATCTGGCAAAATCTGCCCCGAACCAGGGCCTGCATCTTATTCACACCCATGAGGAAGAGCTCATGGCAGGGGTGGCAAAATATGGCACTGGACCCCATCCTGCACCCACGCAGGCATCACTCATCGATCACAAGTGATTGGGTGTGGCTCCCAGTACTCGGGCTACAGGCGGCCAGTGACAATTCAAATTGGTACTTGCAAAGAAACCCATTATCCCTCTACATTCTAGTCCATTTGTTCTCAACAGGGGTGATTCCACTCCCAAAAGGTGAAGTTGGTCCTTGAGGGGGAGGAAAAACTCTCCCTCAAGAAAAACTTAAACACAGATGGACACAGTACGTAAACAGACACATGATATATTCATGATAATAAATTTTCATGGGGTTGCAGCTATCCTTCAACAGGTCCCAGGTCCCACGGCTTAGTTTCTGGACCTGTCATGAATCACAGCAATGTTTGTTCTCAGATCCTCACCAATGTTCCTTTTGCCCCTTGCCTGGTAGCCCAGGGCCCCTATCTGGCAAAATCTGCCCCGAACCAGGGCCTGCATCTTATTCACACCCATGAGGAAGAGCTCATGGCAGGGGTGGCAAAATATGGCACTGGACCCCATCCTGCACCCACGCAGGCATCACTCATCGATCACAAGTGATTGGGTGTGGCTCCCAGTACTCGGGCTACAGGCGGCCAGTGACAATTCAAATTGGTACTTGCAAAGAAACCCATTATCCCTCTACATTCTAGTCCATTTGTTCTCAACAGGGGTGATTCCACTCCCAAAAGGTGAAGTTGGTCCTTGAGGGGGAGGAAAAACTCTCCCTCAAGAAAAACTTAAACACAGATGGACACAGTATGTAAACAGACACATGATATATTCGTGATAATAAATTTTCATGGGGGTGCAGCTATTAGGAAGAAATTGTCTGAAGAGGATTTTGATGAAATGCAATGAAAACAAGTTGAGAAATGCCGATCTAGAGCAGTGGTTCTCAAAGTAGTGTGCTTCAGAGTCATGTGGGGCCTTGTCAACACAGATTTCTGGGCTCCACCTCTGGAGTTTCTGATGCAGTGGAGCTGGGGCAGGGCCTGAGAATTGGCCTTTCCAGCAAGGTCTTGCGCACTGCCGGTGCAGGGCCATGCTCAGATACCACTGCTCTAGAACCAAGCCCAGTGGTCCTTGGCCCTGGCTGAGCATCAGTCACCTGCAGAGTTTTCTAGGATCTCTGTGGCCAGGCCCCACCGCACAAACCATATCAGAATCACCAGGGACTGGGATAGCAGTATCTTTGGAAAGCTCCCAAGATGATTCCAGTGATGATACCAGGGCTGATACCCACTAGGCTAGACTATGAGCTCCAGGAGAGAGGAGCCCCATACAGCCGCCATAGCCAGGTTTCTTTGCACTGTGTCCCCAGAACCTAAAACTGTGCCTGACACATACTACATGCTCATAATTATGGATGTATGGATGGTTGGGTTGGATGGGTGGGAGGTTGGGAAAAAGAAAAGAAGAAACTTAGTTAATTATGGTATAAGCCCTTAAAAATTCTGTCTTTATTCCAAAAAAGACAACTCTAGGGTGGAGTTTTAATAAGAATTGGGTACTGGTTGCAGTTCTCTTTTAAGAGCTGTTGGCGATAGCTAGGTTTTACACAAAATAAACCCCTCTTTCCCACATGTGCTCCAAGGTTCAACTCTAGAGACACATGGTAGGAGTGTAAAGTGTGACAGTGCTGGGTCCCAGCTCAACCTGGGGCACCTGGCCTGGAGGCAGGAGGAGGACAGGGTAACCCCAGAGAAGTCCTCTCTTCTCCAGAATGCAAACTGTCACAGTGGGGGAGGAAGGAGTCACTCTTTGGCCATGTGGTTTTCATCCAGCCACTTAAAGGAGAAGGTGACATTGTCCAACTCCAACAGGGCCACCCACATGTCCTCTTGCATGGTATCTTCCTACTTCTGCAGGAAGAAGACAGGGTAGAGGAGACTCGGCTGCCACTCCTGCCCTGGGGTTTCATTTTGAGATGCTATGATTCAACTATAGTTGATACACCAGAGTGTTGGCCTCCTAGATACTAGGTCCTGAGTGTGCCTCTCCAAGTCTGTTCTGTGGTTTGTCCTGTACCTCTCAAGTGTTAGAGCCCTTCTCTGCCTTAATTTACTGAGTGGCCTTTATCAAGCCACTTCCTCTTTTATCTGGACTGCCACACCATGTTTCTAACTTAACCATTTCAAACCTGACAAACCCAAATAAGAGTCCCCATTTCTTTCTCAACCTCCTCTAGTCAGTCCCATCTCAGCAAATGGCACCAACATTCACCCAGTTTCCCAAGGTCCAGACCGTCAAGGACTTCTCAGTTTCTCTCCCCCCTCACCCTGTACACAGTCTCTCACCAAGTTCGAATGGGCCTACCACCAAAACATATTCCAGATCCATCCACCGCCCTCCTACTTCCTGCCACAACCCAAACTCAAGGTACTGTTGTCTCTCTCCAGGAGGACCACACCAGAGGTTTCTCTTCTGCCACCCTTCCCCCCCAGACAGTCCATCCTCCCGTATGACTCCAAATTATCTTTTTAAAACTCGGCCTAAATTATGTGACTTTAACCTGCCTCCAAGCCTCTGTCTGCTTGTCTGCTCCCTGAATAAAGTCCTAGGCCCTGCAGATCTGGCCTCACCAACCTCATCTCCCAACACCCCTTTCCCACTGCCCTCTGGCCACACTGGCCTCTGCTCAGAGCCTTGGCACTTGCTGTTCCCTCTGCCAGGCACACTCTTTCTCAAGCCATTTACCTGGCTGGCTGAGCTCTCTGCTCAAACATCACCTCCTCAGAAAGGCTGTCTCTGACCACTTATTCCAAAGAAACCCCATCACCTTCTAGATTTTCTGACCTTCCCTTCCCTGTATCTCCCCCTCTCATCCTCCTCTGTTCTCAGTCTGCTTCCCCCAGCTAGAAAGTAAGCACCAGACCCCCAGCATTTAGTTCAGAGCTTGGAACCTTGTGGTGTTTGGAGAATGAATGAAATTAGTCCCAGTGTCCCTATCTGAGAAGAGGAAGGTGAGGCCCTGGTGTTCCCCGCTACCTTTCTAGGCCACGTGCTGTGCTTTCCAGGAACCAAATAAGGGTGGATCTCCTGCCAGACAAGTGCCTGCGTGCAGCGGTGGTCAGCAGATGGCTCGCCAAGGCCACGCTTCCCCACCAGCCAGCAGCTTGGGCTTCTGGAGCCAACCTGGTCACTGTTGATACTTGTGGCCCTCACAGGACAT
>NW_007738544.1:39879-40568 GCF_000696425.1 Galeopterus variegatus | reverse complement strand
CCTCCCACTAGGATATGACATCTCTGAGTAGAGGGACTCTCTGTTTTGTTCACAGCCAGATGTCCAGTTCCCCTAAAAGTGGTACCTGGTAGGTGCTCAATAAATCACTGCGACCAGGGCAGGGAGAGCCTGAGTGAGTAGGCAGGAACTACCCTGTGCCTGGCTGGGGCACCAGCAGGCACACTGACTGTGGTGAGTGGGTGGACCCTTCCCTGCCTCCCTCGTCCACTCACTCACCACAGTGGCCAGTGCGAACAGGCCTGTCACTGCCACCTGCTTCAGCCACTTGCAGCTGGTGTTGCAGCTGCTGTCCTTGTCCTCACCATTGTTGTAGGTAGCGGTAACTGAAGGCCATCAGCAGCTGCCAGGAGAAGGTGCACACTGAGGACACCAGCACCTGGTAGAAGATGGCATCCCTGCACAGCTGCAGCTCTGTGTCTGGGGACAGAGGGCAGGTTTGGCCTCATTGGGTGGGTGTCACGTGCCATCAGCAGGCTATGTCCCAGAGCCCTGAACTCAGAACCAGCCCCATCAAAGACCCCCCACAAAGGGCCAACTGTCCAAAAACTTATTTTCGGGGGAAATCCAAGCCACCAAAAGCTAATTCCACAAAAATCAGTTTTCTAAAAGCAAGCCAATTTGCCAAGAATTCACTTCTCTCAATTACCCATCTGCCTGTTAAAAAAAAA
>NW_007738544.1:34943-39050 GCF_000696425.1 Galeopterus variegatus | reverse complement strand
AAAAAAAAACCAAAACAAAAACATGTGATGTCTGCCTAAGGCTTTCCCAAAACCCTTACCCTCAGCTGTTTCTGCACTTGTTATGGGATTTCTTGGCCTTGGCTCATTAAATGCCAATGATGCCAACCTCTTCAGCTAAGCTCCACTCTTTAAGTAACCCAGTTTACCATTTCCTCTGTTTTGGAGAACTATGCCTTCTTCCTGTCCCTCCTCTCTCCTTGCCCCTGCCTTGACCTTGACTTGGTTTGAGGAACTGGCCAATCTCAAGCAATGGGTCTTTCAGGGTCCCAGTGTTCAGGAAGAAATTACTTTCAATGACTGGCTTTTGGTCACTGAGTTTTTAGTGACCAATTTTGACCTAGATCCTATCATAGCTCCCACTTGGCTGAGAATTTCTGGAAAGAAGCGAGGGACTGAGAATGTCTCCAAGATTCCTCCAACCCACTTCTTCCGACTATCTGCTGGTTAGAAAGTCCCAGGTTGAGGCTGTGGGCTCTAGTGACAAAGAGCCTCTTCAGTCATTGGTTCTCTATCCTGTGTTCTTGTCAACAGCCACCTAGGCCTGGCTGGTGGTACAAGATAGAGCTTTTGGCTTCATGGCCCTGAGACTTGTCCCTTGGACACAAGAGGAAGAAGTGAGGTTCACACAGTTCTTGGAGAGGCAAGGCCAAAACATTGCTTTCCCCAGTCCAGGCCCTGCTGGACCAAGGAAAAGTCCACGATGGCCATAGAAGGGCCTTCCCTGAGCTGAGGCCATGAGCACCCACTGCCAGGACGGCCTCCAGAACACTCCTGGGTAGGTGCAACTCATAGTCAAAGCCCTCACCTGTGCATTTCAGCAAGGCCAGGAGTAGCTAGTTCTTCCCATCTGGGAAGAGAGGGGATAGAGAAAGGAGGACAGCTGAGAGGGGTCAGCAGAGGTGAGAGCAGAGCTGGACCCCTTCCCACAGCCAAGCATTCTGACCCCTGCACAGTGAAGCTCTGGGCATGTCAGGCTGTGCTCGAGGAGCTTTTATGGAATGCTGGATGAATTCCAGGAACCCCTGGACATCAGGGAATGGAACCCCAACTGTTAGCCTTATCTGTTTACATGGACCTAAGAAACAGAGACTAAAACTAGCCCTTTGAACTCCTGTCCTCTACCTTGTGCATGCATGTGTGGGCACACACTTGCACACGCACATACACACAGGTATGATTCAGGCCCAGGCCAAAAGTGGTCTGACTCGTCCAGTCCATTCCCAGAAGGTCGCTGAACAGATAGAGTTCTACTTGAGGTGGTAATTAGTTACTATCCCTCATTGTTTTCTTCATTCCCTGGGCTTTAGCAGGCTTTAGTGGGCCTTTTTCATGGGCTTGTGCTGAGCCCCCAGACAAAGGAATTCCTTGCAAGAGGGTAATAAATTTTAGGTGTTGTTCAGGAAGATTGTGCATTCTGTAGTACTCAGCCAGTGAGGAAGTGGGGGGAGGGACTTGCACACTAGGGAATAAATAGCTTGCTTCAGCCCTTTTCTGTGTGCCTGTTCCATTCACAGATACCCGGACTTGCTTTGCTCATGTCTCCGTGTCCATCCTTTGGCATTGGGTGGATGAGGGCATTTCTCATAATTTGGGGGCTCATCCAGGATCTCTGCGACAGTGGGACTGGGACCCAATAGAGGGGGAGACACATCCCACCTGATTTCAGGTGGCCTGCTCTGTTTGGGTGCCCCAGCTTCTCAGAGGACTGCAGATACACCCGAGACTTAGTTTGAAGACAGCAGAAGTGTCACTGGGGGAAAGAAAGCAGGAACCACGGTGGCAACCAGGCAATCTTGTGCATGAGACAAGGTAGGAAATTGGGTTATAAGTACTACCTTGGTGGTTGAGCATTTTCAGAGGTGGTCAAGTGGGTGACTGAGACATCCTAGACACAAGACGAGCATGGAGTCTCGATCCGCAGTTCTATTCTCCTTTGAGGGAAATGGCTGGAGACAGACGAAGTGGGTCCTGATGTGTACAAGAAACCTCCAGTAAGGGGGGTTGAGTACATGAGAAAACTCAGACTCAGGAATCACTGACCTAAAATGAAAATGGAAAATAGGAATTCTAGGCCAAGGGAAACAAGGAAAAGAGGAATTAAGGAGATTCTTCCCAACATTCCCTCAGATAAGTCCCTTGGGGGAATGTTAAAGGACTAGGAGAGGAATTCCCTGACAAGGAGCAAGGAGAAACAGAAAATGATTAAGTACTGTTGTTTTATTTGGACCAAGGAACCAATTCGTAAACCTTCAGTCTTCTGGCCTGTAAAGCAAGGGCTAGGGCTCACAGACCCTTTGAGCCCGTTGTACAGACTGGGTCACAAACCGTCCACACGCAGGTCTGTGAGCTAGGTAATAGGAAAAGGTGCTGGGAGCCATGGGTGAGAAATTAATAGGCTTTATTCAGAGCTAGGAGCAGCTGCCCTAGTGGCTTCCCTGAGCATCCCAAGAAGCACTGTGTATCAGAGCCGTGAGTCCTCTATACTTAAGTCCATAACCCAAAACACCTGGGTGCCCACATCAGACAATAACAAGGAATACCTGGGAACACGTGCATATTTACATTAAATGCTCGGCAAGATTCTGAACATCTGAGGGGCCTTGACCATTTTTCTCTATTCTTCCCAACCATCCACCCCTTCAGGGTCCCTCGCCATATAATCTACACGTTCAGAATCTTCTGCGATGTTCCCTTAGCGAGGATAAATGACTCTTACATTTATATAACCTATTGTCTGTTCAATATGTCTTAAGGCTTGTAGTTCTGTCCTTTTAACTATTAGCCGCACATGTCTGGTTAGTAGTCATCACTGGTGTGATTTTCCATGGGAATCCTGTAGTCATACTGATGGGCAGTTCAGTGCATATTCAGTAAGCCAACACATTGATCACACAAACATACGTATGTGCCCAGGCGACTCTGGTGCCCGCAGCCAGAACACTATGGGTGGAAAGACAGAAGAGTTATTGGTACCAATAGGGAGAGTTCTCGCCCTTCTGGTAAGATACATGCCAGTTTGCCATCCTGAGAAAGGATGATTGCAGGAATAGGTATCTTACCTGGTTTATGATACCATACATTATCTGCTAACACCGTTGGATCTGTAGGTTCTACATGTAACAGTATAGGGGAACTCATAATTGGCTGTAATGATAATACAAATGTGCCCTTTGGAGTAGAGCACTTACCTGTTCCGGGCAATGTTACCTTTACTCGAGGAGGCCAGGTACTTGTCACCTAAGCTGAAACTTGCAAGTGGTCTTCTAATCCTTTCCCCCAAGGCCCTATTAGGCTACCCAGCATATATGGAGGGCATCTATTCTCCAAGGCCATTCCCATTATACTGTCTGTTCCTGTTGTAAACAGGTTGGGGCTGGCAATAGAATATTTCCATTTTTGCCATATCCTGGCTTCAAAAGCTTATCTTTAGTAGTGACTTGCAGTTGTATAGGTGTTGCAGTCCTATGCAACAGAGCTTCCACTGGAGAGGGCCCGCCCTTGCGGGGTCTCTCATTTAGAATCCTGACTCTCAGCCATAACCGCTGTGTCCACCCCTTCAGGGATGGGGGTTGGGCAGATAGCCTTAGTCCCTTTTTTAGAAGACCATTATACCATTCAGTCATTCCCACTTCCTGGGGATGATATGGCATATGTGACTTCCACTGAACNCCTATTGTCTGTTCAATATGCCTTAAGGCTTGTAGTTCTGTCCTTTTAACTATTAGCCGCACATGTCTGGTTAGTAGTCATCATTGGTGTGATTTTCCATGGGAATCCTGTAGTCATACTGATGGGTAGTTCAGTGCATATTCAGTAAGGCAACACATTGATCACACAAACATACGTATGTGCCCAGGCGACTCTGGTGCCCGCAGCCAGAACACTATGGGTGGAAAGACAGAAGAGTTATTGGTACCAATAGGGAGAGTTCTCGCCCTTCTGGTAAGATACATGCCAGTTTGCCATCCTGAGAAAGGATGATTGCAGGAATAGGTATCTTACCTGGTTTATGATACCATACATTATCTGCTAACACCGTTGGATCTGTAGGTTCTACATGTAACAGTATAGGGGAACTCATAATTG
>NW_007738544.1:31733-34933 GCF_000696425.1 Galeopterus variegatus | reverse complement strand
TATCAGATATGTCTTTTGGAGATATTTTCTCCCATTATATGGCTTGTCTTCTCATTCTCATTGACATTGTCTTCCACAGAGCAGAAGTTTTTAATTACAATAAAGTCTGGCTTTTTAATTCTTTCTTTTATGGGTCTTTGGTGTTGTAACTAAAAAGTCATCATCATATCCAATGCCTTCCAGATTTTTCTCCTGTGTTAGCATGTTGAAGTTTTATAGTTCTGCTTTTACATTTAGGTCTTCGATGTATTTTGAGTTAATTTTTTTTTAAAATGATGTAAGGTCTGGCTCTACATTGGCTTTTTGGCATACGGATGTCCTGTTATCCAGCACCGTTTGTTGAAAGGATGTTCAACAACTGTTGTGTTTTACGTTTAGGTCTGTGATTCATTTTGAGTTAATTTTTGTGAGTATAGTAAGTCTATCACTAGATTCAGTTTTTGGCATGTGAATGTCCTGTTGTATCGGCACCATTTGCCAAGTGGACTATGCTTGTTCTATTGTGTTGCCTTTGCTCCTTTGTTAAAGATGAGTTGGTTGTATTTAGTGAGTCTATTTCTGGGATGTCTATTCTGTTCGATTAATTACTTTATTACATCTTCAATACCACACTGTCTTGATTACCTTTTTTTGTAGAAAGCCTTGAAGTTGGGTACTGTTAGTCCTCCAACTTTGTTCTTCTCCAATATTATTTTGACTATTCTGGCATTTTTGTCTCTCTCTGTAAACTTTAGAAGAGTTTTTTGGTATCCACATATTAACTTGCTGGAATGTCGACTGAGATTGCATTGAATCCATAGAGCAAGTTAGAGCTGACATCTTGACTATATTGAGTCTTCCTATGCAGGTAAGTATGAAATATCTCCCCATATATTTAATTTTTTGATTTCTTCCATCACATTTTAAATTTTTCTCATATAGGTCTTGTACATATTTTGTTAGGTTTATATCTAAGTATTTTAGAGCCTGACTGCACTACCATACCAACAGAGCTGGGGCCTGTGGGCACTGTTAGCAGCCCCTGGAGGGAATGCCACAATCTTGAGTTGTTCTTCCTTGTAGTTCAGTAGTTTTCATGAGTCATCACTTCTCAGTTTGTTGTGATGTTTTGGTCAATTACCAGGATACTGAAATTGTTGCTTTTGGCAATTTTGTGCAGCTTTTTACCTGCTCTTTGGGGAGAGAATTCGTTGATATCTTCATCCCGTCATCCAAAACTTGTGTTCCCCATGGGTACCCCATCCTGTTGTTGTGTTTTTCTTAGTAGACTTTTTTTTAGAGCAGTTTCAGGTTTACAGCAAAATCGAGCAGTAAGGACAGAGAGTTTCCATTTACTTTCTGTTCGTATAACTTCGTATAATGTATGCTATACGAAGTTATTACGAGTGAAGATGTATCTGGAATTCTCTGACCTTGTCAGTGGTCTGACAAAGTCCACTTGCCATCGAGTCAGGGGCACCTTTCCTTGAGTTATTTGCCCATCCGTATGGGGCACCCACCGGAATTGTGAACTCTCTTGAGCACATACTGGACAAGCACGTCAGGCATTCACTACATCTTCCCATTTTGTAGGCAAGGCCCATCTTTGAGCTGCCATCCACATGGTTTTGCTGCCAGCATGCTGCATTTGTTGATGTAACCACTGGGCCACATCAGTAGCTGGGGCTCTCTCCAGCCATCTTACCTTAGCCAAGGCATTGGCTTTGTCCTTTCCTGGACTGGCTAAGGGGAAGTGTCCTGTGACATAGAAAAGAGGTACTTCTTTCTCATGTCCCATGTCCCATAACTCTTGCCACATGGCTTGTCTCCACAGCGGTTGGTGGCCTACCATCCACTATTGATATTTCCAAGTAGAGATCCAAAGGGCTAAACCTTTGTACACAGCCCAGCTGTCAGTACAGATGGTTAATGGCCCAGGCTCATTTTTTTTTTTTATCACCATCCATACTGCTCTCAATTCCGCCTATTGGCTGCTTTGCCCTGTGCCATTTTCATAGCACATAGTATCTGTTAAGGGCTGGACAGCAAGAGCTGTCAACATGCTGAGGGTCCCATGCTAGAGCCATCTGTAAATCAAGCTTCCTCTGTGATTGGTCCCTGTCCCTCACAGAAAGGTGTAGTCTCCACCTCGATGGGTAAGGGTTGTGTCAAAGTTTCCTCCACAACCTCTACTGGGCCTAGCACAGTTTGCAACTCTTTGGACAGAGGACTTGTTGACATGGTGCTTCTTTGTTCTATATATGCTCCCTATTTAGACAGGATGGGAGTCTGAACTATGGCCATTTAAGGTTGGTTGCCCATGTGCGCAGCCAACCTAGTATGGGATATGTCGTCCTTACTAGGGCTTTGGCAGTTCCTGTGATAGCTTCAGTGGCCATCAAGGCAGAATACACAGCTGCTAACTGTTTCTCTATTAGAGAATAACACACTTCAGCACCCTTACAGAGCTGAGACCAGAATCCTACAGGTGTTTGGAATCTGTTTTGTCTCACCACAAACCCCATCCTAACCCCTCTTGGGTTATAATGTACGTTTCATTCAGAAGGCTTAGAGGGATCAGCCACTTATAAAGCCTGTACTTGCTGTATTGCCCTTTTTGTAGCCCAGTAAGCTTGTTCTACTTCCTCAGTCCAATCTCAGGGGGCTCTTTCTTTGTTAATGCATACAGTGGGCATGCCATTTGGGTCATATGGAGTACAAAAGCTCTCCAATACTCCAGAAGTCCCAAATATGTCTGTAGCTGAGCTACAGTTGTGGGTGGAGGGTATGCCTGTATCTTGCCTATAATAGCTTCTGGGATGACTCTCATCTTACCTGACCAGACCACTCCCGAGAATTTGACTGACAGCCGAGGTCCTTGTACTTTGGCTGTGTTCATGGCTCACCCACATTGTTCCAAATGACTTAGCAGCATTGGAGCTGCCTGGGTTAAATCTTCAAGAGAATCAGAGCTTACTAACATGTCATCATTGTAGCGAAACATTGTAACTGTGCTGGGCCTAGTCCACTTGGCTAGGTCCCCAGCCACTAAACCATGACTGATGGTTGGGCTATGCCAGATAACCTTGGGGCAATACTAGAAAGGTTCACCATCTCCCTTCCCAGGTGAAGGCAAACTGATCTTGGCTATCAGCTGAGATTGGAATAGAGAAAAAAGTATTTGCAAGGTCCAATACATAATGATAAGTTCCTAGCTGAGT
>NW_007738544.1:29028-31022 GCF_000696425.1 Galeopterus variegatus | reverse complement strand
TGTTAATGCATACAGTGGGCATTCCATTTGGGCCATATGAAGTACAAAAGCTCTCCAATACACCAGAAGTCCCAAATATGTCTGTAGCTGAGCTACAGTTGTGGGTGGAGGGTATGCCTGTATCTTGCCTATAATAGCTTCTGGGATGACTCTCATCTTACCTGACCAGACCACTCCCGAGAATTTGACTGACAGCCGAGGTCCTTGTACTTTGGCTGTGTTCATGGCTCACCCACATTGTTCCAAATGACTTAGCAGCATTGGAGCTGCCTGGGTTAAATCTTCAAGAGAATCAGAGCTTAGTAACATGTCATCATTGTAGCGAAACATTGTAACTCTGCTGGGCCTAGTCCACTTGGCTAGGTCCCCAGCCACTAAACCATGACTGATGGTTGGGCTATGCCAGATAACCTTGGGGCAATACTAGAAAGGTTCACCATCTCCCTTCCCAGGTGAAGGCAAACTGATCTTGGCTATCAGCTGAGATTGGAATAGAGAAAAAAGCATTTGCAAGGTCCAATACATAATGATAAGTTCCCAGCTGAGTCATTAGCTGATCCATCAAGTTGTGAACTGAATGCATGGCTGCATATAAAGGAGGCACTACTTTCTTTAGTTGTCGGTAGTCTACAGTCATTCTCCAGGTACCATCAGGCTTTTTCACTGGACATACCAGAGCATTAAATGGGCTATGAGCTGGATGAATAATGCCAACTGTGTGTACCTCTGCTGAAGGTCCTGAGGCTGTATCAGGTCTGGAGACATGTGGAGCTCAGGGGACAGCCCACAGCAGTGCTGTGTGAACCTCTGTTGAAGGTGTTTCTCCAGTTGCTCCCGGAGCTCAGGGCTGATGAAGTCCCCTGGTAGGAGGGATACTGACTCATTTTCTTGGGAGGCCCCACTGTCAGAGGTGAGTTGGCTAAAGGCCTCCTGAGGGTTCTTGACCATGGTGGGTAAATCACTCCTACTTTCTTGTTCCTTCTTCGAAGGGTGACAATCCATGCGTGGGATAGAAGTTGGGATAAGAAGTTCGGCCTGCATCTGGTCTGTAGGACAAGCTGCTCCCCGGGCCACAATCTGGTGAGTAGCATGGTGGGATGGGGAGACAGGATGAGGTGTGGGGCTGGCCGTGGGTCTCAGCCACAGGTGAGGGCTGGGACAGCGGCAAGGCTCGAGTTAGAGGTTGGGGTTGGGGCACATGGGGGGACCAGAGTTGGGGCTGAAAAAATTGGAGATAGTTGAGTCTGATTTTGTACTGGAAAGGAATGAGAGAGTTCATTGAGTAAAACAGAGGGAAACTCCAGTGGGGAACCAGAGACCCTGATTGTCGCCACCAGGGACTCGCTGTGCAGAAAAGGGAGGCCCCAGTAGAGCTGGTTGCTTTTCTGCTGTAAATGGTCCTCCAAGACCTTGAGATCAGAGAGTGGCTCAGGACCGGGCAGCTGCTTTGGTTTGTCTTTCATGCTCCAGAAGGGTTGCGGGGTTCGGGTGTCCTGCTCGTCACCCAGTGATTTTNATATATATATACAGTATACACACGAGGGGGCAATTGTCCTATGCCCAGTGGCAGTGACACAACTTTGACTTCAATATGTCCTCCATAGCCATCTATACGAACTGTGGCCCCTGGAAACTTATGTGGATTGCCATATATCGGGCTACATTCTGCACCTGTATCCACCAACGCCAAAACACGCTGCACATTTGTCATCGACCAATGTATTGCCAGTTCAGTATGAGGCCTTCAGTCCTCGCCTGCCTCCAAAAGATGAGTACCTTGGCCTGCTCCATAATCGAAATGGAACATTTCATCTGCCTCTTCAGGAGCAACTAAAAAATCCTTTAAATCCACTGAGCTTACCTTGCTACCTGTTTCCGGACATTTAGTGAAATGCTGTTCAGGGTGCGATTGCTGCCACAAGGCAAACAGGATTGCATTTGGCTGCCAGTCAGTTTTCTTGCTATCAACCCCTGCTGCAAGCAAGTCAAGCCAC
>NW_007738544.1:26188-27798 GCF_000696425.1 Galeopterus variegatus | reverse complement strand
TTCTTCAGTATTCGCCCACAGAGTTTGGGCAGCTGCATTCTCTCATTCCATTAAGGAATGATTACGTGGCCCTTGTGCATGTCTGCAGCTATTGTGTAGCCACTGCCTCAGGGACGAGCACATGCTAATGGAGGCCAATTTTTCTATCTCCTCACCAGAGCATATCACGCCATCCACCCCTAGGTTCCATAACTGCAGCAGCCAAGCAGCCAGGGGCTCCCCCTATTTCTGCTGGAACTGTCTCCCCAAGTCAACTAATTCAATCTGGGTGTATGGGACGTAGGGATGAATTGGGTCACCTGTGGATTGCCTGCCAGTTGTCCACCTGGTCCCATAGGCTGCTCATGTTTCACTTTCTGATAAACAGTAGGTTGTGCCTGGAGACACATGGTCTCCCCAAACTCACCACTGGGTTTGTCGTCTTCGCTGGTATGAGAGGCAGGGGTGGCCAGTCACTGCACATCATCCTCCAGGACATTTATCTGCACTTCTGATAACTCTGCTTTCTGCTTCAAATCTCAATCAGCTTGCAGTATAGTGAGCAGTAGCCAGGCTCCGGTCAGCAGGAAAGTGGCCACCGGGCACCACATACTCAAGGATAGCCACATTTCCTCCCTCTACCAAGGGGCCCTCTGCTGCATATTTCGAGGTCAAACTGCTTCATGGAGTGCCTAGTCCATGCTGACTTGCAGTATAGTGAGCAGCAACTAGATCCCAGTCAACAGGAAAGTGGCGATAGGGCACAACATACTCAAGAATAGCCACATTTCCTCCTCCTCCCAAGGGGCTTTTGGCTCCTGTACCTGCTCAGAATCCTGCTGCCAACTATGCCAATTATAAAGCTAGGGCTAGGGCTCTCAGACCCCTCGAGCCCGTTGTACAGATTGGGTCACAAACCCTCCACATGCAGGTCTAAGAGCTAGGTAATAGGAAAAGGTCCTGGTAGCTGTCGGTGAAATAATTAATAGGCTTTATTCAGAGCTAGGAGCAACCACCCTGGTGGTTTCCCAGAGTGTCCTGAGAAGCCTCCTGTATCAGAGCCTTTCGTTAGTCCTTTTTACTTAAGTCCATAACTCAAAACACCTGGGTGCACTCACGCAATTACACTAGCAAGGAACACCTGAGTGCATGCGCATATTTACATCAGATGCTCAGCAAGATTCTGAACATCTGAGGGGCTCTGACCATTTTTCTGTATTTTCCCAACACTAAATACTGGCCATATCATCTACTTTGACTTCCTTCAAGTTAAAAAGGTGTCTTGCTCAGTCCCTTTCTCTTGAATTCACTGTCCATCCTTTCCATCCTGGTGACCTGGTGTTGACCAAAACCTGAGAGGAGAAAAACCTTTGGCTGAGTTCGGAAGGACCCTACCAGGTGCTGCTCACTACTGAGACTGCTCTGTGAACTGCTGAAAAAGAGTGGACTTACTATACCAGGGTCAAGAGACTAGAGACCTCACAAAAGAAAAAACTAAGGATCAGTGGGAAATGTGTGGGTCTCCAGCAGAATCTTTAAGAGTAACTTTAAGAAAGATCCCTTAGGGCCAGCCCTGTGGCTCACTCGGGAGAGTGCGGCGCTGGTAGCGCCGAGGCCATGGGTTCGGATCC
>NW_007738544.1:23806-25110 GCF_000696425.1 Galeopterus variegatus | reverse complement strand
CCTTCTCCATAGGGGTGATGAATCACTCCTCTTGCCTCTCCAGGCAGGGGGTAAAATTCAGTAAACCTGTAAGAGATCTATCAACTTGTATGCACATCCTAAATGTCTCTGGTAAGTCAAGTTACTATTCCAACCTTCACATTCCCTGAGCATATGTTTGTCTGTTGCCACCCTGAAACTTGTAGACTGAAAATTGTGCTTTAGTCCAAATGGCGATTCCATTCACCTTGGTATTTTATCCCACAGCTGCAAATAATAGTGTCCATCCTCGAAAGCAGAGAGCATTAGAGGGGTCATTTGACTCAAATATATAATAGGAATCCCAAAGGGGAGTTTATGTCATGCTAGGAGGGAAATGCTGCACCTTTATTCCAAATAATAACTGCCCGAGATGGGACCATAACTAGAGCATTACCAGGGCTTATAGCTTTGGCAAATGAATTGGCTAAAAATGCAGGCATTAATGATCCATTTNTTTACTGATTGGTTAGAAGGATAGTTTGGGAAATGGAAGGGGGTGGTAGCCTCAGTCCTAAATTCCCTTATAATTGTAGCTGGAATTTTAACAGTGATAGGGTGCTGCATTACTCCATGTGTCAGAGGCCTGACACAAAGTCTTATAGAAGCCGCAGTTAATAAACACCCATGACCTGTGCCCCAAACAACCTCACATTGATGGAAGCTAACCCAGACTATGATGAGGAAAGCCAAATGCTAAGACAGTTTGAAGAGAACCAAAAATATAATGAAAATTGGATCAGTAGTTCTTAGAAAAGTAGAGGAGAGAATCTGTAAGAAAATCATCTAAGTGGCATTGGACTGGTGAGGGCATTTCTCACACCAACTACCTAATTTACAAATCGGGCTGCATATTTCTGATTGCTCTCTACTTTTACCTTTACATTTTTCCCTCATTTCTTGTCACTGAGAGATGTTACTTTTTTATAAAATAGGAACTTGTCAACACCAACAAGATTTGTATTTATTGTAAAATGCTTTTGTTTTGTTTGAATTTTTGGATAAAACCTATTTCCAAGGCAAGTTTTGCTTTCCTGTGCCATTTTTTTCCTTATATGATATAATCCTTTAATATTTGAATACTGCTCCCAAGTCCTTTGAAGTCATGTCTTTTTACTTTTACATTTTTAAAATTTATTTTAATTAGCATATTCATGGTTACAAATCATATTTATTCTTTATGTCCCCTATCCAGTCTCTCTCCTCTCTCTTCTCCTTCCACCCTCTCTAATAACCACAGATTTGTTCTCTCCATCTGATAGATTAACTGTTCCTCTGTTGGTTTG
>NW_007738544.1:21173-21980 GCF_000696425.1 Galeopterus variegatus | reverse complement strand
TGCACACTACAGTCCTGTACTCCTGACCAGTCTCCACTAAGCAGTCCTGCACTGATTGGAGGGCAGATCACCTGTCCGTGCTGTGCCCCCCAGTGTTCCCCCTGTGGCCTGTCTTGCCCACCACCTACACTCTAAACATTTATGAGATGGGCCTTGTGCTGGTCTTTTGTGGTGACTCACCAGCCTCTGAGTGGCTCTTCACTCCTATGTATGTCCACGGGAAGCCTTATTAGTGTTCTTGCTGGCCTTTGGGCCACCGAGGCCGTCTTCTCCCCTGTTGCATCCAAACAACTTCATCTGAAGGGCACAGCTGCGGCTTTTGCCAACTCTTGCTCCATGTTTTCACCGACTCCAGCCTTGGAATAGCCAGGATTTGAAATGGTAGGTGTGGTCCTTTCTTTCTCTCATGGTGGCTTCTCCTGCATTCATGAACTCTGTGGATCTCTCTTCCTCTTTTCCTGAGCAGTAGTGTTTCCAGCTTAGCTTTGCTGTTGTTGCTTTTTAGTAGCTGTAAATTGGTAGATTTGTGGGAGAGTGTAACACTGGAGACCCTCTATTCTGCCATCTTGACCAGAAGCCTCTCCTGTGTTGTTTTACACTAATCAGAAAAACAATTTGAGTGGGAAAAATTATTTGAAAGAAAAAAAAAGGGTTTTCCTTTAACAAATTCAGTGTTTTCATAAATATGTGCCAAAAATGCATAAAAGGAAACTGTACCCTCTCGTGCTTCATTAAAAGTATTAATATTTAGGGCCGGCCCGGTGGCGCACTGGATAGTGTGCCGCTTGGGAAGCGCGGTGGCGCTCC
>NW_007738544.1:18534-20686 GCF_000696425.1 Galeopterus variegatus | reverse complement strand
TTGCCGGACACAGAAAAAAGACAAAAGACAAAAAAAAAAAAAAAAGTATTAATATTTAAAGTGAAATCCTAGACAATTAATTGCTTGAGCTTCCAAAGATAGAAAATTGATGCCACATGTGTCCTTCTGAAAGCAAATGAATTTCAAATATTTTGAAAATAAAGTTGGTGGATTTTGTATTGTTGGAGAGCAGTGTTCCTGTGGGAGTCCATAAGCTTTGTATCTTAGGTTCTTGCAGAATAGCTTCACATTCTTCTTTCTGGTATTGTACTGCTTGTCAATATTATGCCAAGAAATAGATTATAAATTCTAGGAATTCAAAATAAACATTCCATGGGTTTTATCAGTGAATTATATTTAAATGAGAGAAATTCAGTTTTATCCTACCAATTTAAATAAAATCCATGTCATGTAGAAGTAGTTGGCCACTATGTACCTTCATCAGAGCTGTTCTGTTTTCACTGTCATAGAGGTCAAGATGGCATGTTCTCTCTACTAGGAGAGTTACCAGTTCGTGACACCCATTAGCACAGGGGAAATGTAGCAATGTCCTATGTAAGTCAGAGGAGGTCATTTTAGGAAACTGTAGTGCACTCTCTGAAAATATGAATTATTCATGTAATTGTAAACATTGTGTAGCATGTTATTCCTCTATCTTCAAAACAAATATTTAATACATAGGTGTACACTGATATAAAATGCATATTGGATTTTATTCAAAGAATTTTTAGCCCAGAAGTTACATATTATGGGAATTATTTCTTTCATGTACTTTCTTATAACTAATACAATACATAGCTTTTGCTTTATATCCTTAATTTTGTTAGTTAAATCACTACACAGTTTACAGTAAAGTACTCTATAAGGGGAATTCTAAATAGATTGGAAAGCAGCTAGTTTTGTTTCTGTTTTTGAGCTCATAAAGATCATCTGGGTGCTAGATCCCTACAAGTTTAAATGTCCCAGGTATGGAGGAGCCTGCAGAGGGAAGAAAGCCCAGCACCCTGGGTGACAAGAGAGCTCAGGCCCCACCAGGCTGAGCCGAGGAAGGTGTGGGCTTTTATCTGCCCCACCTCCCTGCTGGCCCCTTGCTGCCCAGCTGCCAGCCCCTATTGCCTTTTGCTTGTCTCTGTCATTCACAATACTTTTTCCATGCAGAAGGATCTGCTGCACTTTGCAACGTCACCCATGCTGGCAGCTTTGTGGAACTTTCTGAGCTGTCTCTCTGTGATGTTGATGCTTTTATCTTTCTCACACCCAGTGCCTGTGCTGTTCTTACTTGCACTGGTGAAGAAGCTCGAGGGCAACTTTCCCTTCTTACTCAACAACCCAAAAATCTTCATGGTGGAAGCTACTGGCTTCAGAGACACCCCACTTTCTCTCTCCTTCCCCCTAAGCTATTTCCCACCTCTGAGGCCCGAGTACCACTATTACAGACAAGCCAGGTGCTCTGCCATAACCGCCCAACTGGAAGATTGCAGTTTCGAGCAGTAACTAAGCAAAGTGGCTAAACATAAATGTGCATGCACATCTCAGAAGGGGATGTTACTGCATGTGCACAAAGAACTGCAGGGCCCGAGGGTGCTCAATGTACATGGGCAGGGCAGAAATGGCCATACTGTCACTAGAGGTGCGACCCCCAATTGCATTGGGTTTTAGGCTTTCAGTGGCACAGACCAGGTCTAGCCCTAGAAGTACCCAGGGCAGACTGGGTTAGAGCCCTGGGACTGAATTTTAGGCACATTAACTTGGTCCTAGGACGCTAGGTCCCAAGAAAGCCACCTGAGCCAGGACAGAACTGATCACTCTGTCAATAGATCTCAAACCATGCCCCTTTGCATCACGCTACTTAGAAAAGCCAGGATTTTATTTTCATACTGTCTATTTATTTACTTAGATGAACTATTTTTTTAAAAAAATTTTATTGAATCAAAATTGATTATATGAATTTTGGGGTTTCAACATTGAGATATGTTGATCAAATCAATATTACTAGTATATATATTGTTACAAGTTGTAATTATTCTTCATGCCCGTTGTCCAATCTCTCCCTGTCCCCCTCTCCCTGCCCCCTCTGCCCTCTAATTACCTTAGATTTCTTCTCTCCTTCTGAAAGAATAGTGGTTACTCTGTTGATTTGTTGCCTAGATGA
>NW_007738544.1:16703-17451 GCF_000696425.1 Galeopterus variegatus | reverse complement strand
CCTTGTGTCAGTGCACTCCAGTGGCTGGTGGACCATCTGCGTGGTGGTTGTGGTGTCTAGCTGCTTTTACAACAGCCACAGTTATAATGATGGCTGTGGTGGGCCACCCACATGGAGGTGATGTTTTTGGCTTGCTCCTTTGTGCTGGCAGTGTGCTTGGTTGTGGGGAGTGTCCTGTTCCTGGATCCATGCCTCAGGACCCCACGTGGGCCCTGAGGTGCTGGTGCAGTGCCTGTTTGTGGGAGGGGGGTCTGGTCCCCTTCTCCCATGCCTTGGGTTTCTGGGTGGTCCACGACACTCTGGTGCAGTGTGCCTGGTTGTGGGAGACGGGTCTGGTCCCCAGATCCATGCCTCTGGTCATCAAGTGGGCCCCAGGGTGCTGACATGGTGTGCTTGGTTTTGGGAGGGGGGTCTGGTCCCCTTCTCCATGACTTGGGTCTGCAGGTGGGCCCCAAGACACTGATGCATTGTGCCTGGTTGTGGGAGGGGGATCTGGTCCCCTTCTTCATGCCCTGGGCCCTTGGGCAGGGCCCTGAGCCACTGGCTGTGTGCCTGGTTGTGGGTGGGGGGGGTCTGGTCCCTGGCTGCATGTCCTGGGTCCCTGGGTGGGCCCTGAGGTGCTGGTGGTGTGAATGGGGCAGAACTAATTTTTTGTCCTTTGTTTACTTCTAAAATGGGGGAACTTCGTGTGGGACCCAGTACTTGAGCTGTGTGGTTGAGCTAAATTGCTGCTTTGCTGCTGTTTCCC
>NW_007738544.1:13722-15431 GCF_000696425.1 Galeopterus variegatus | reverse complement strand
GCCCCAGCTTGGCTAATGTTACATTTTTATAGTTGTAAATTGTTTGATTTGTGGTAGAGAGTGATGCTGCGGACCATCTATTCCATCATCTTGACTGGAACTCTCTAGAATTAATTCTCTCTGTAGACTTTGTGCATCTTCTCTTCCACGTTGATCATGTCTGACAACTGTGTGTGTTTTTTCTCATCTTTGTCCTATATGCAAAACTTCTGTAAACTAGCAGTTTTTTCTCTGGTAACGGGCCCTCAGGTGGGTGGTAGCTGCCTGTGGAAGGCCCAACCTCATGGCTGGGACTGTGGAGACTCCAACCATCTTTCTTCCCGTGTTCCTTCTCTCTCTCTCAGACCCCTCCCCCAGCAGCCATCCTTCCATAACCCTCTGCCCTCTTGTCTTTTTCCCATACTCTTCCTCTCCCCTAAGGGTTTTTCCTGCAGAAAATAATTGGCCCACCACACAGTCTCACAGGCAAGGGAGGAAAAGTTAAAAGGACCCAGTTTCTCACAGTTTAGAAACTGGAAGGCTCACTTGGCAACATTGTATGTGTAACATTCTGAGCTAAAGGTGGAATGTGGGATATCTCCTGCAGTGACTGAAACAGTTTCAACTTACGCCCATAAATGGAACTCATTAGGTAAGATATAGCCTAATTGTTTGAAAGAGTAGCAACAACAGCCAAATTAATGGAGACCTGGGGTGTGGCCTTTCCTTTCTGTGTTTTTTTAGCTGTATGTTTCACTTCCTAGTATATTGAACCTCCTATCTTGTTTGGGAAAGGTCGGTCTGCTTGGGATGGAGTAAGTTTGTGCCTTTTGGTCATTAAAGACCTGATGATCAAAATGAAAAAAAACAAAACCTTTTTTTCCCCTCATCTATCTGAGTTTCTATAGGCCAGCTTCTGAAACAGGAACTGTTACAATTTGCTTTGTCCCTGGAGGAAATGTGTCTTTCTGTGCACAGAATTCTGCAAGTGTTAAAGCAGAAGCCTACTAGAAAAATAAAAGATTTAAAAGGTTTTTTGAAAATCAGACTGCTATGAGAAATATTATCAGAACTACCAGCATACATTTTTGCCTGGGTTTACTGGTCAAACAGTATTGCATTTGTCTCAGCCAGAGGTTTTTAAGGCCAAAGTTGTGAACCCAGCCAGAAACTGAAAGATCATTCTGAATGCAGTTCTTAGGCAAATGAAGCTAATTTGGCATTGTTGCCACAGCCAGCAAGAATGAAAAGAATTCCTAAACACAGGTATCAAATAACCAAGATCAATGAACAGAATAAACATTTTTCTAAAGGAAGGAAAGAAAGACCACAGTAGTGCATGGGTCTTACAAACGGGGAGGAAACATTCCTTGGGCTCCAAAGTGGAGTGGGGCAAAAGGGGAGGGAGGATGGAGGATAATTGGGTGGGGGATATGGGGTACAAAAGTAATTTCTGGTAATGGGTATGCTGCCAGTATGAATCTGGCCTCACATCATGAGCACAAGGGGTGACAATTAGCTTTGTATCTTATGAATATTTATAATATAAATAAATAAATGAACTCTAGTAAGAAACTGATAAGTTTGTGAAACTCCTAATTAAGATTAAGCAAAGTGAAAATTGATTGAAGTCAAGTAACTGATAAACGTAATGTTTTGTAACTTTTATTGTTGGTCCTTAATGTAAACGTCTTGTTTTTCATATTAAGGGAAACTCTCTCTTTTTTTTT
>NW_007738544.1:3948-8674 GCF_000696425.1 Galeopterus variegatus | reverse complement strand
CTCTCAGGATCGCGCTGTTTCCTGACGCGGGCGCTCGAGACCCGTCGCCATCTTTGAATTCCAGGTTTGCCGGGAAACTCTCTCTTAAGATATCTAGAACTTACAGCAATTTGGTAAACTATATAATTTATGAGAGAGATGGAAACATTTGATTTTCTCCCCATTTGATTCCTCCAAAATTTGAAAACTTCTTGTAAGTATCTTTATGATTTTTATAGGAATAGGATTATTTGTATAAGGTCAATAAGAATCTGCTCTTTCTTTACAGGAGAATGCAATTAGAAACATTGGTTATAAAATAGCATGTTTCTTGTGAGTTCCAGACCCCACTCATGTTACCCTAACTGGCCTAATTGTTGTTCCATCTTTCCCCCCCATGTGGGATGAGTATACATGGGAATGAGCCTTCCCAGCAGTGAGGGATCAGTACAAAGAAAAATATGCCCTTTTCAGTGAGGAAATTGATCACCAATGCTTTCATGAGGACTGTTTTAATCAAAAAGGGGGAAACGATCCCTTCTGTACACAAGCAAACCGCTAAAAGTATTCACAGCCTTGAAGGTGGTTTCTCATGACTTGTATAAGACATCCTGTTTCTAAACTAAAGGATTGATGTAAGTTCTTAAAATTGTTGATGTACCAGTTAATGTATAGCTTGTTAATTCTAAGTAAGCACCTTTTGTCGATCAAGTGTTAAGACAATAGATGAACAAATGCCATTGGTCCCTCCACCACTACAGGTACTGAAAGCTATGTCTTCCATAATGTCAAGTAGTTGCATTCCAAATTAACCCTTTCATCGCCCTCACATTCTAGATGACCCACTATCGGGAGCCATTCCAACGCAATGCCAGCCCCAGGGGTGTCAACCAGCTCCTACTCAGCCTACTTCCCCAACAAATGGTTCAGGCTCAATCTCTAAAGGGGCATTAACTCTCCTGCTAAGTTTGTTGTGGGATCACCATCTAGAGATAACTAGCCAGAGGAGGAGCTGGCATTAGAGACATCCAAGAGAATTCAGCGGGTCAGCATTGCTAGCATGGGTGGCTTGGGTACATCCTACCCAATCTTCCTCATTTTCTGATCCCTCAGGGCCTGTAGTGGCATAGACCATTGCCAAATTCCCTCTACCAAAGGTGCTATTCTCAATGACAAGTGATGCCTGGTACTGAGTGTTGTACACTGCTTCATAGGTGCAGTTATCAATCTGCTGGTTACAATCACATGCTCATGAACTCTGGGTTGTCTCCAAAAGCCATTTCAGCTCTGGCTTTTGAAGCCCTACAGGCCTGGAGGAGGGAGTCATATACTCTGTGTCTTCCTCACTTTCACACTGTTCTCCAGGTGGCAGTTTTGGCACAGGAAGAGGTCTGGCAGCCAGAGAATAAATAGCATTGGCAAATGAGGAAGGTTTGATTTTTAGGGTGCTCACACACTGGACCTGCTTATGGTCTGTCATTCATACTCATGGAGGTATCTACACTGAGTGTGCTCCTGAGCCCAGACATATCTGCTCAGGGCTCCAGTTATGAAGGCAATGAAAATGGAAGTGAGTGCCAGTTCGATAATTCTCTTCCTGTTCAAGGGTCACTAGGGCATGAGGCAGCTACTGATATTTTGCAGATTGGCTAGGGCAGTCATGAGTCCCTAAGGCGGCTAGAGGGCACAGAGACAGTTTGTCCTTGAATAAACTATCACCTCACATACAAGGTGTAGGGGACCTCTGAGGCTGGATTTCTGCTCCAACAGAATATGGATGGTCTGAAGGGGGTGGCAGTGGAATATCTTGAAATGTGGGAGGTATTGGCAATGAATTATCCTTATGAAGGGAGCCAGAAGCAGTTCCAAGGGCAGGGACATTTGAGGGAATAGATATTGTTGTGGTGGCATGGGAGAAGGTAGAGACCCAGACCATGCAATCAGCAACAAGGTGATGTGTGATGTGTCTTTTCACAGTGGAGTTAGATGTGTTCCGCCAGGTATGCTGGGAATCAGTTTAAGTATACTTTCTTGGTGCCAGTAGTTCAATTATACGGACAGTGATTACACTTGACAGGATGATTTGTTATAGCACAACTCAATGTATTTCAAGTGGGAAAAAATTAGTATCATTTATAGTATCTTATAATAAATTGCCTTTGAATGGGAACCAGAAGACAGGATATGCAGTAGTAAGCCAATCAGAGATCCTGGAAGCAAATACTCTCCTACTTGAGTTCACCTTTCTGAAGTAAAACCAATCTCTTATGAGCTCTTACAGGAACCCCAGGAGGCTGCTGATAACTCAGCCTCTTCATGTGAACTTGTGGAAGCCCTGAAGAACCTATTCAGGAGAAAAAAACGCTGAGGGATCTTCTTTCAACCAGGTAAGTGATGTGGCAGATAGTACTAGGTCTAGTAGTTTTCCTGTTGATACTGGTTATTGAATTGTCATTCTGCTATTTCTCCAGACTCCCACCTTGTGGTAAAAGACTTTTGTCAGTGTTGGGTCTAGAAACTTTGTTCATGATCATTAAAATGACCTTCTATTATCAAATTCTTGTATCCCAAATGACACCCATAGGTGCCCTGTTAAAAACACCACCAGCACGGGAACTTCAGGTATGAAAAATATATGTAGCCTGTGTGAAGGATATGACATTCCCAAGGCAGCATCCACTCTAAGGAATTTGACTAGCATGGTAGCAGATTTGGCTCAGACGGCTGGGGATGCCATACAAAAACTACAGGCATCCCTGGACTCCTTAGCTGGTGCTGTCCTAAATAACTGTTTAGCCCTAGATTATCTTGTAGCTGAACAAGGAGTATGTCCAGTGATAATGAGACTTGTTGCACATGCATGAACACTTCAAGACAAGTAGAAGAAGTAAAAAGGATATATGAACAGGCCACCTGGTTACATGAGTTCTATAATCCAAACTCTCACAGCATTTAGGAATCTGTGAAGAATCACCTACCCTCAGTCACTTGGTTTTCACCCTTGTTAGGACCACTGGCTGACTTTCTGTTGCTTTTGACTTTTGGTCTCTGTATTTTTAAACTTCTTGTTAAAATCATCTCGTCTAGACTTCAACAATTTCACATAAAGATGATAGCTCTATGCAGATTCTACCCTGTACCAACCGTACCACCTGAAACTGAGCTGTGGCCCCTAGATCAGGAATTCAGAGATTTCTATTCCCAGATAGGCAGGGCCTACAGCCCCAGTCAGCCTGAAGCAGCTACCGAAGATGGACCTTCATCCTTCAGCTTCCCTTAAGATTAAGGGAATAGAATCTCTGACTAGAGAATGATATAGGAGGTGCTCAGTTTCCCTGGGTTCAGGTTTCAGGATATGCTTCTGGGTTTCCAGCCACTCCCTCTGAGGTCTCAGGCCCCCTCCTCTGGGCTCTCCCCTGGAGGAAAGTTACTGTTGCAAGTGAGACCTATTTTCAGCATCAACATGGGGAAAATGAGACTAGACCACGTGGGGCTGGTTTATGCAATCCAGTGGCTGAGCATGTCAATAGAGAGCAAAGAATATTCTTGAATATGCCTGGTGCATGTGATAGAATCTGACCAATGAACGTGCTCCAGGAAGAGACCAACTGAGCATGTGCAAGACTAAGTGTTACAGAACTGGGAACCACCCCCTTAACTGAATATTCATTAGGTAAACTATAAAAGCCGAATCTCAGCCATTGGCTGGGTTGTTGCTCACTTTCCCTCACTTTCCTGAGAGCAACCAGCACTTCCTGGCTGAGGTGTGTATATTTTACTTTGTATCAAACTTATTTTCAGCAAGCAGCTGCTCATGCTTTTGAGCCAGCCTTCACTTTGTACTGAACTTTAAGTATGTTTTTCTTGCTTATGTGTTAGACTTGATGTCTGTACTGAACTTACTTTAATTTAGAAGATAGTGTTTTTAAAACTTTTCCTTTAAATATTCTATAAATAATCATATTTCACTAGAATGTCTATAAGCCTTATTAGATTAATCCTGTGTATTAGTTTGTTTCTGTTGCTTATAACAGAATATCTAAAACTGAGTAATTAATGAAGAAATAGAGGTTTTTGCTTACAGTTTCAGAGGCTGGGAAGTTTACAGTCTAGGGAGCACATCTGGTGAGAGAGTCTTGGTGATGGCTTTATAGAGATGCAGGGTATCACCTGGCAAATGGCTGAGCAAGAGAGAGCTAAGCTTCTCACTCCCTCTCCTTGTGAAGCCATTGAACCACTCCCATTACTCCATGAATAGATTGATCCATTCACAAGGTTACAGACCTCACAATCTAATCACCTATTAAATGTGCTCTACCTTTCAATTACCATAATAGGATTTTCCACCCATTTAACACTGTCATAGTGGGGATCTAGTTTCTAAAACATGAAACTTTGGTGGACACATTCAGCCATTATCATTCTGGTTGTAGTTGGATAGGGTATAGCCATTGCAGAGAGTATTATATCATTTTCTTCAGCATTGTCCCTTAAAAATGCAAGTGATTTAGTGGCTTTAATTAGGCTAAAAACAATCCATACGTATTAGTGTTAGAATTTTTTATTGATAAGTCTTGTATTTTTTTCTGATTTATATTTTGCCTAAGATAAATAATTTTAAGTAGCAATTAGAATGGCAACCTGAATAAAAGTAGATTTTAAAAAGTAGTATGCTTTAGGTCCCAGGATTATGATTGTAATTGAAAATAAAATTCGGCCGGCCCGGTGGCGCACTGCTACAGTGCGC
>NW_007738544.1:2534-3209 GCF_000696425.1 Galeopterus variegatus | reverse complement strand
GGGAGCAACACCGAGGGTTGCGATCCCGGTCTGGTACGGGCGCGACACTGAGGGTTGCGATCCGTTGCCAGTCACGATAAAAGACAAAAAGGAAAATAAAATTCTGTACTTAGCTTTCTAGCAACTAAGATACAAATCTATCATCTCGTTATATGGGAAAACCCATGGACTATTTAGTAATGAGCAATTAAAGTTCATTTGAAGCCTATCTTTTAAAATTCAGAGACCATTTCCTTAGTGATCCATTTGGAGCCCGAGGGCCTGACACTGGCATCTTGGATCCTGATGCCATTGATAGAAGAGAATCAAGTGAGCTTGTGTTACCTGGAAGAAACCTTCCCCTTATTGGATGGAGAGCTCTCAAAACTATATCCCTGAAACTCTAATTCCTCAAATGTTACTGTTTGCCACCGAAAAAGCAAGATAATAGCATTTAATTCAGTGCCTAGTACATGCTTATCAATTTCATTAACTGAAACTACTATGACTATTATTATTATCATTATTATTAATATTATTGTGTTAAGCCTTTAAATAGCTCTTACTTATCTGACCCTTATGTGCCTTTGGATTACAATATATTATATCAGACTAGGGAAGAAATGGAGAATTCTTTACTTAGTTCAGATAAGTGACCTCAGTATAAATTGTCCATCATAGGACTTAAGTTAGCAC
>NW_007738544.1:0-1289 GCF_000696425.1 Galeopterus variegatus | reverse complement strand
AATTAGCTGTTTAAATAACTTTAAGTTTCTATGGGTGAAGTTATCTCTCTGTTGTTTTAGACTGCCCTCATGCTTGCTGCAAACTATGAATGAACAAATATAGTCAGGCTTCTTCTTGACCAAGTTATTGATGCCTTTTCTGAAGATATCTTTGGAAGGACTGCAGAAATGTATGCTGTTGCTAGTGGTTGTAATATGTGTTTGCATTAAAATGCTGGTTAATACTAAGCTGAGGTTTAAAGTAATTACAACTGTTGCATACTGTACATCGGGTGAAATTTCATAGTTTGGTTCAGCTACTTTGGAAATGGTAATGAGTTAGTTCACTTCATAAGCCAGAAGCCAAGCAAAAGGCTGGACTTGGTAGAAGTAGCAATGGGTGCAGGATTCTTTTTCTCATGACGTCTAAGAACTTTATCTGTAGGGATTCCACTGTTATGCATTTCATTCCAAATATAACTTATGTGCGTGTGGTACAAATAGTGTCACGTCTTTGATTTCTCTAATTAGTTATTTGGGTCTTGAAATGTCCAGTTTTGCTGGAAATCTTGTACTTTTCACTAGGAACTATCTCCTACACCCCTCTCCTTGAATTTTCCAAGAACCTAAGGGGTTCCCTAAAGTCCAAGGAAAACAATCCACTTTCACAAGTCAAACTAAGGAGGAAAAACTGACATTCTAAGCACTTTATTGCTTCGGTTGATTCTGTTGCTCCAGTGTTGCTACTGAAACTAGTCCTGTAGTTTTGTAATGATTGACCTTTGCCACCAGGATGTCTTCATTGACGCAGATCGCTCAGTCTTCATGGCGATCCATGGTTAGACCTCAAAGTTACAGCATTTTTTAAGTTCCCACACATATGCTTATGTTCTCAGACATTGTTCCCAAAGCACCAGCTTCTTTTTTTGGCAGCTAGGCTTCCTATCTTTACCACATATGTAGTGAGCAGAGGTACCCTTTACCCCACACTCAAAACGTTATTTGGAGCCCAAATCTAAGCCTAGATCTTCACAGCAAGTTATCTTTTGAGGACCTTGTTTATCTTTTCTCCTTGTGGATGTTAGTTGGGGTTGTTCTAAAGTG
This sequence comes from Galeopterus variegatus, assembly GCF_000696425.1. Lineage (NCBI taxonomy): Eukaryota > Metazoa > Chordata > Mammalia > Dermoptera > Cynocephalidae > Galeopterus > Galeopterus variegatus. The sequence continues at coordinate 206 of NW_007738544.1, read as the reverse complement.
TCATAGAGGTTCAAATAATATTGAAGAAAGAGAACGGAGTACGTTTTCTTATTTGCTACCAGATATGTTTCCCAAGGCACATTTATAGCCTGGGTAGTACCTTTTCTTAGGTTGTGAAAGGTCCCGTATTCTTTTTTTTTTTTCCTTTTTTTTTGTCTTTTTTTTTTTTTTACTGACCGGTAACGGGATCGCAACCCTCGGTGTCG
>NW_007738543.1:34032-44397 GCF_000696425.1 Galeopterus variegatus | reverse complement strand
ATTGAAAAAAAAAAAAAAAAAAAAAAAAGTAGGAACAACTTGAAGAAGTAGAAACAAAGAATAGAAAGACTGAGCTTCCAGGAATAAGTCATACTAATCATTTATGACATGTCTTTGATAGCACAGATAATTAAGTTTTTCTCATTATAACTGATTGTCCAAACAACAATAATGAAACCTATGATTAAGATGTTCAACATTCTAGGTTCAAAATTATCAGTGCACAGTTGAAATATATATATGCAGAGCTCCCAACAGAAACTTTCTCGAGTCTAATTACACATTACCAAATTTATTTTTTCCAGAAATACTTGGGAGTCTTTTATGGCTTTGAAGTGGAGAGAACGCCAATGACAAAAAATGGAAGCGTATGGGAACTTTGAAGAAAAAATGCAGGAAATGCAGCAATTCTTGGAACTAAAAGTGACTGAACAACTGGACGCATCTTCTATGGAGATGACGCACGCACGTTTGCATGGAGTGTCTGATGTGTACCCTTCCCGTACATTCCCTGTGAGGCTCATATGACATAAACGTTCTCTCACCTACAGGTAATGGAGGTGTATGTAGCCATGTATTTTTCCGCTTGCCCATAGGTCTGACTTTTAGAAACCTGGCCTCTTGGATATAGCCCTAAATCTGGAAGTAGATAGAGAGTCTCCCTCAAGTAAGGGCCTCCCTCGTTATTAACACTATTTCCATGTTAGAATTCCTTATCTCTAAAAGGGATGATTGTTTACTCTAGAAAGGGTTGTCTGGCTTGCCAGTCCAGAGCAGAGTAGAAAAGCTGCCAATAAAGGACAATAAAGCTGAATCTACTATAGCTAAGACACAGGAGAAAATTTACATACAGTTGTCAAGATGAATAAACGCAGGAGGAAAAGGAATAAATCCTTTGACTGAACAACTGGATGCAGCTTCTATGGAATAAATCCTTCAGTGATGACCTGGAAGTCATAAACGAGAAGAAATTAGATCACATTTTGGTTAAGGAGGAAGCTGTCCAAAGAAAACCATTTCTGAAGTTAATGAGGCACATTTTTCTTATCTGGACTCTTGATCTATGAAATGATTCATCCTCCAATTGACTAGCAAAAATGAAGTCTTTGTCATAAAATTTACACGTGGTTTTTGTAGGTTTTTCTCACTCTGTTTGATAACAAAGAATCAATAATTACACTCCTGACATGAAGTGTGAGGATGCTGATGATGCCACCCAGAAAGCTTTTCAACTATGGAGTGATGTGACCCCCCCGGAAATTCATAAAGATAAATGAAGGCGAGGCTGACATTATGATACTTTTTGCATCCAGAGGTAAAGAACTTGGACTTCATCTGAGTCATTTGGCAAGATCTAGAGCATGCATAGAGATCTAATTTTCTCTTCTTTTTAAAAAGATCACAGAGATTTCAAGGCTTTTGATGGCAGGAGTGGAGGTCTGGCCATGCGTTGGCACCTGGACCTGGTCTTGGAGGAGAAGCACATTTTGATAACGTATGAAGACTGGACTGAAAATCCCGAAGGTAAGTAAATAACCAAGGCAAAAATAAATAAATAAATAAATAAATAAAATAAAAATAAAAAAAATTAAAATTAAAATTAAAAAAAGAAAAAACAACAAAAACTGTAACAAATTCTTGATTATATCCTAATTTTGAAAGAGTACATTTCGACAAAAGACTGTAAGATAGAAAAACTTGTTCTGATCACAATCTTAATCAAATTTAACACTTTGTCTGCGTTTCAATTTCACCCACCCTCTATAAATCGAGAATATTGGACTAGATTATCTTAAAGATCAGCTCTAAGAATCTATGGGGATTCCATGAGCTATGAGTTAGCTTATTAGTATAAACTCAGAGGAACTTTAGATACATAGTATGGAAAGGTAAAAGCTCTTATTTAGGTGACAAGTTTTTGACAGTGAAATCCATGAACTCCAAAGCAAGCACATACACTCATTGTGTGTGTACCAACTATTGTAGGATAAGATGTTCATCTCTGGATTCATAATATGTTGATAATTTCTTAGATTCACAGTGACAGAGAAAGAAAAGGTTATAGAGATTTGAGAGATCCATATAGAGAAACACAAGATTATATGATCCTGTAATGCTGTGTGGTCCTCGGATAAAAATTTCAGGATATCTGACTGATCATTTAACAATATCTTGGGTGTATTTACAGAGGAACTGTAACTCACCATCCCCATCAGACAGTTGAGAGATGGGATTAACTAAGTCCCCCTGTTTCTGGGGAATCTCTAGCATGAGAAATTCAGGCCATCATGTCGGAAACTTTCCTAATCTCTCTATTAGAAATTCTAGATTATATGCCACAAGCATGTGGAAAGTAAATGGGGAGACAGTCATCCAGAATATGCTCTGCTCAGCATCCCTCTCTCTTTGGCTGATATTGCTCTCATTGGTTGGCAATATTTTTATAGACACTATGTTCCCCACAGAGGACATTTGTTTTAGTGAGATGTATATCCTAAGGCTTATTAATTTTTTAATGAGAGGACTTCTGTATTGACCAAATCATGTAGGCTTAGGTATTTGCTGAACTGCAAATCCTCAGCCAGACATGTTAAATGTGGTCAGCCTTTTCTCCATTATTACTTGGGGATTGTACTCTCTCCTCTGAATTGGGAGACTTGCACTGGTTAGCCTCAAAGACTGTTTTGGAATTCTAATAGACCTTAGAAAACAATTCAACACAGATCTCTATAGATAGAGAAATTTAGACCAAGAGAAAGTTAGTGACTAGTATTTGAAAAAGGTGGGTCTGGAACTTGCATTTCCCAGCTCTTAGCCCAATGTATTCTTTCCACCTGTCCAGGTTGCCTTGTTTTTTAATTGGCTTGATTATGTCAATTATGCTTTTGAAAACTTTTGAAAGTATTTATGAACATTCTACTTAATATGCTCATTCTCGGCTTAATTTTTGACCCAGTAAATTGAAAGAATGGTTAGCTTACTGAGTTTCTATGATAGTGTTATGTGATGGGGGTGCTTGAATGCACAGACAAAAAGGACACAATCCTACCTTGAACACACAATCTAGTGTGAATCAGAACACAAGCAGAAATCCATTGTTTTGAGATGAGGACCAATGGTGGCAGCTTGTGCAAATTATCATGGGAATAGGAATAGGACAAATTAAGGATTAGCTGAATTCTAACAACTTTGTTTAGCCTTCCCAGAGTTATGCAAAGGGAAGAGAATAAGTGCTAGCTTTCCTTTTTATTTTTCTGAGAGAGGTGAAAGCAGCTCTGAGTGAGTTGGTGGACAGTGTCTCAGGGAATACCTGGAGAGTCTGTGCTCCTAGACACTCCCGGTGTGAGAGGTTTAGATTCCATGTTGACATCTGGCTACTGGAGAGTGTTATAAGAGCAGGCTGTGCAGATAAGTGGCATGTGACTCTGGACAAGTCAGTTTTTCTGAGTGACAGTTTTGCATAGAAAAAGAAAGACAAAAATGAAGGCATTGGACTAGAATTAAACAATGGAAGTCTGTTTAATTCCATTTAGAAACGTGTAATAAATGCGTGACCTTCAGAGCCAAGAAATTTGGATTGGATTCTTTGCTCAAGCACTTAATTTGCTCAATTAATCTTACTGATACTGTTTCCTCATGTGTAAATGGAGAACATGGAGGCTTCTTTTTAGTTGTATGTGAATTAGACATAATGTGTTGGAACTTAATAATGAACTTGTTCTTGGGTTTAGTAAAGTATGCTGACTAAAGACTTCTGTATCCACTGAAGCCTGATTGCATAAAAGTAGAATGAAGTCATGGAGGTTAAGAATAATTTAGAAGCAATGAGAACTATTGAACACAACTATGAGTTATTCTAGAAATATTCACAACAGCATATATTTCATTTGTTTACTAGTGCAGTGGTTCTTAATCAAAGGCAATTTTGCCACCAAGGGGACATGTGACAATGTCTGGAGACATTTTTTGATTTTCAGAGCTGGAGGGGAATTTGCTACTTGCATTTAGTGGCAAAATCAGAGATTACCAAACACCTGCAATGCACAGGACAGCCTTGACAACGATGATCTGGCCTATAATGTCAGTGGTGCTGAGGTTAAGAAACCCTATTCAAGAAGATGAGAAAATAAGTAAAAGATTCCCAATGTTTTCTTTTCACTGTGTCAGATGTTGTGTTATTGTCCTCAAAATGTTAATACATTTCACTGCTTTACTCCTTTCAGGTGGTTTCCTCAAGACACAAACTTTCTCCTCATGTTGTATATGAAATTGACCATTCCTTGGGTCTTCACCATTAAAATGAAGACGCCATAATGTTCCCCACCTATGGACTTCTCGACCACATACATTTCACCTTTCTGCTGATGTCATAAGGCATTCAGTCCCTCTATTGTGAGTTAAATTTTTTTGTCTTTTTGCCATATGAAGATGTTCACTCTTATGAGTAGTCTAATCACATCTACATTTAAATAAAACTATATCTGTCTTCTTTTGAGCCCCATGAAAACCCTGCGAGGTAGGCTGTCAAGAGCCATCCTGCTGCAGGGAACGACATGGGAGCCTGAGGAGTGATACCAGGAGGGGTCCCACGTGTGTGGCACGGCTCTGTGGAAATTCTTGTTTGTTCACCTTTGGTTGCTTGACAGGGCTTCGTTCACTCTTATGAGTAGTCTAATCACATCTACATTTAAATAAAACTATATCTGTCTTCTTTTGAGCCCCGTGAAAACCCTGCGAGGTAGGCTGTCAAGAGCCATCCTGCTACAGGGAACGACATGGGAGCCTGAGGAGTGATACCAGGAGGGGTCCCATGTGTGTGGCACGGCTCTGTGGAAATTCTTGTTTGTTCACCTTTGGTTGCTTGACAGGGCTTCCCAGAATTAAACAGCCTAACCTTTTGGCTTAGTATGGCTTTGGGAAATTCCCTGGAGTTTCTTAAAGGGCATGTTAAAATACATCAAAATTAACTGGTTTATTTAAAGGGCATTGTCAGTACTAAAGGTGATTTTGATGCATGTTCCCGGTATGGGTTGGCTCCGTTTAATTTTGTTATTAATCTTCCTTGTTAGTGATGTGTGCATGGACCCACTGTGGCTGTGGTCATGCTGTTGTACTTGTGGAATGAAGTTATTATGTTGGATTTCTATCCACATTCCCCCAGGGAGACGGCGGGTCTGGGTGCAGTAATGTTTATAACTAATTGATCATCAACCAGTTACAGATTTCTTTGTTTCTCCCCACTCCACAGTCTCACTTGATTTACCAAGAACATGTTCTTTCTTTAGTAATAATAAGAATGATATAGAGTGTTTTTGTTAGCTTGAGTAGGATCATTTAATTTTTCACTTTGTTCCTTGTACTGTTCCCAGAGTCAACTGGCAAGTAAAAAATTTCACTATAAAGATGAATAGGTAATATAGTAGAAATATATAAAAGGTTTTGATATTAATAGATTTTGTTTAGATTAGTTTATAGTGTAATTGTTTTTAATAGTAGTATAAAATATAATAGGACGTTATAATCAAGTTTCATTATATAAAATCATGTTGTAAATATTGTGATTTTGGTTAAGATTTAAAATAATTAATATAAAACATAAAACATTAAATTGTTAAATATAAGTAAGATTTAATAGGAGTTTAGAATATAAGTTTATGTGTAAGCTTAAAAGGTCAAGAATTATGATTCAGACGAAAAGTCTGATGCTTTAATGCCAAGCATGCTGCTATAGTATAGTTTCCTGGCCACAAGCCACAGGCTTTAGGGTGAACTATTGATGCATGAGTGGGTGCTTTTATCACAGCATGATTGCTTTCGAACATTTTGTTTTTTCTTTTTCTATAGAGATGAAATAATAAATATTTTGATTAAAAGATAAATCATCATGTAAAAGGTTAAGTAAAAAATATAAAAAATCAAGATTTTTGTGGTTGTTGTCCGCACTTGCTGTAGACACTTGTGGTCCGCCTTTTTCTCTTTTCCTCATCCTATCCACACCACCTATTCAGGTGCAACGAATCCTGCAGAGCTGGTCTCCGGCAGTAGGCAACACAGGTCTTATCTTCATTTTACAGGTGAGGACAAGAGACCTAGTATGTCAATGTCAGAGCCAGAGGCAGAATCTGAGGCCTCGAGCTGGTGTCCTTTCTAAGATACCATTGCCCTGATAAAGTGATGGGATACAAAAAAAATAATAATCTAACTGGAAAAGGAAAGTCAAAGTATTCAGAGTTTGATGCTCCATGATATTACAGCCGTATAGAAAGAAAAATCGTTACTATCATTTTCCTGTGAATGTTATAGAAATCAATTGATTTTTGATGCAATTTTCTTCAGGAAAATGGTATGTTTTAAATACAATGATTGTTCCTCTTATAAACTAAAAGGCATACTTTTTTCAAATGCTTCTTGACGTATATTTTCAGGAGGTCCAGAAGAGTACCAACTCACACCAATTCCTGACTTTTAAGATAATGCATCTGGTGCAGAAGTCAGTAAATTATAAAACTGAGTCATGTGAGGTTATGTGACTTCGTTTAGGTTACAAAACTGGTGAATGGGTTGTGGGGCCGGACTAGAACCTTAGATCCCTGGATTCCAAACTCCAGTGTATTTCCTCATACCAGGTTGCCTGTTAAAGTCACTGTTGCTGTCAAAGAATTGATCAGGATTCTTTCCTCATGGTGCTCCTACCCAGACATGCATGGAACAGAATGTGGAGACAATGCAGAGAAACGTGAAGTGGTTTTGCAGGTCTTTTCCACTCACTTTCATGGCTCTTGAATCATCAATTTTTCACATGTGTGCAATGTCTTTCATTTCAGGTATTTCTGGTGGAAGTTTCCTGAGAGATCAAAGACGAGTGTTAGTTTAATTTCTTCCTTATGGCCCACCTTGCCATCTGGCATTCAAGCTGCATATAGATTGCAGCTGGAAATCAAGTGTATCTGTTTAAAGGTAATTCCAGTGTTTAGTTTTTCTATTCAGTCTACTTCAAAAAGAAAAGGTATTAAGGAAATATTACTACTTTCAATAAACTTAGACTGAAAAAATCACTCCACAGTTTATTAATGGTAAGTTAATGGAGTGTAAGTTAAAATAGCCTAAATACCTAAGTAAGATATACAACTTTTAGGAGAGGTTTATATAATATAAGATGGTAATACTTATGAAAAAACATAGGGAACCACAGGAGATAGACCATGTTTAGGAACAACAACTGATCCATTTTAGAATGGATCCTCCCTCCTCTAATTACTCTAGATTTCTTCTCTCCTTCTGAAAGAGTAATGGTTACTCTGTTGATTTATTGCCTAGATGATCTGTCCTATGATAAGAGGTGTGTTCAGGTCCCGCAATATTATCTTAGAGCAGATGTTTCTTCTGTCATTCTGGAATGAGCTTTGTGGAGAGAGACATCCTCTTCTTTTCCTTAGTCTTTGACTCTCCTTGTGTCAATGCACTCCAGTGGCTGGTGGACCATCTGCACAGTGGCTGTGGCATCTAGCCACTTTTATTGTGGCAGCTGTGGTTATTGTGGTGGCTGTGGTGGGCACTCACATGGAGGTGATGTTTTTTGGCATGCTCCTTACCTTGTTGTTGGTGGTGATGGTGGTGTGTATGGTTGTGGGAGGGGGTCTGGTCTCCAGCTGCATGCCTTGGGACCTTGGGTGGGCCCCGCGGTGCTGGCAGTGTGCCTGGGTATGGAAGGAGGGTCCAGTCCCCAGCTCCATACCCCTGGACCCGGGGCGAGCCCTGTGGTGCTGGTTGTGTGCCTGGTCGTGGTGGAGGGTCTGATCCTCTGCTCTATACCTCTGGACACTGGGTGGGCCCCACAGCACTGGTGGTGTGCCTGGTTGTCCTCCCTTTCTGCCTTGGTAGCCCAGGTGACTTCCAGTCCTTCTAGGTGCTATAGGTGTTCTTTGATGAAATGAGACCTTTACTGGTTAATATCAAACTTTGCCTCTGGTTGTGGGTACTCTGTTTTTTCTTTCAGTTCTGTGTTGGATTATTTGCTGTTCCCACCACTTAAATTCTGCACTGGAACTAATTTGTTTTCTTTTGCTTACTTCTGAAGTGGGGGAACTTACTGTGGGGATCAGTACTTGAGCTCTGTGGTTGAGCTAAATTGCTGCTTTGCTGCTGATTCCCTGGGGAAGGCTTTTTGTGCAGCTCAGATTTAATGGTGGTCTATAGGACTTGCAGGTTTAGTGAAATCCAATGTACCTGGGTTGTATAGAAACACTGGTCTGGGCCTGAGTCTTTTCAGCAAACTGTACCTTATGCAGTTCTATATTCCTGACCAGTCTCCTCTGAGTGGTCCTATGCTGATTGGGGGACAGATCAGCTGTCCCTGCTGTGTCCCAGTGTTCTCATGGTGGGCCCATCTCCCCCACCCCCCATGTTCCAAACACTTCCCATGGGACAGACCATGCACCAGTCCCTTGTGATGACTCACCAGTCTCTGAGTGGCTCCTTTTTTTCAGTTGTTCTGGCTCCTCACTCTTATGTGGGTCCATGGGAACCCTATTAGTGGTCTTGCTGGCCTGGGGTCCACCAAGGCCCTCTTCTCCCCTACTGTCTCCAAGCAACTTCATCCAAAGTGCGCAGCTGTGGCTTTTGCTGGCTCCTGCTCTGTGCACTCAACAGATCCAGCTTGGAAGCAGCCAGGGCTCAAAATGTTCAGAGAGGGTTTTTCTTTCTCTCATTGTGTCTCCTCCCACCTTCATGTACTCCATAGGTCTTTCCTCCTCTTAGTGACCCCACGTTGGCTGTGGTTGCTTTTTAATAGTTGTAAATTAGTTGATTTGTGGGAGAGAGTGACACTGGGGACTGTCTATTCCACCATCTTGACCCTCCATCTCTATTATTCTTTCTGTATAATTCCAATAAACCCTTTTTCTTTGTCTTCACAAATGACAAGTACTGGTTAATTAGCAACTTATGACCACAGCCAGACTTCTGGTCAAGATGGCAGAAGAGATGGTCCCCAGCATCACTCTCTCCCACAAATCAACCAATTTACAACTATAAATGAGCAATGACAGCCAAGCTGGGGCTGCTAGAACTCAGGGGAAGAGGAGGAGAGACCTACGGAGTGCAAGAAGGTGGGAGAAACCATGATGAGAGAAAGAAAGAACTGCTCCAACTGTTTGGAGCCCCAGTTCAAGGCTGGAGCTGCTGAGCAAACAGAGCAGGAGCTGGCAAAAGCCACAGCTGTGCCCTTTGGGTGAAGTTGCTTGGAGATGGCAGGGGAGAAGAGGGCCTTGGAGAACCCTGGGCCAGCAAGACCACTAATAGGGTTCCTGTGGACCCACATAGGAGTGAGGAGCCAGAACAACTGAAAAAAGGAGCCACTCAGAGTCCAGTGAGTCATCGCAAGGGACCCATGCATGGCCCGACCCACAGGGAGTGTTTGGAGTGCAGGTGGTGGGGGAGATGAGCCCATGGGAGGACACTGGGGCATAGCAGGGACAGCTGATCTGCCCTCCAATCAGTACAGGACCACTCAGTGGAGACTGGTCAGGAATATAGAATTTCATGGGGTGCAGTTTACTGAAAAGACTCAGGCCCAGACCAGAGTTTCTACACAACCCAGGTGTAATGGATTTCACTAGACCCAGAAGTTCCTATAAAGTCAACCATTAAAACCTGAGCTGCACAAAAATCCTTCCTCAGGGAATCAGCAGCAAAGCAACAATTTAACTCAACCACAGAGCTCAAGTGCTGGTCCCCACAGGAAGTCCCCCCACTTTAGAAGTAAGCAAAGGATGATAAATTAGTTCCAGTGCAGAGTTTAAGTGGTAGGAACAGCTAATAATCCAACACAGAACTGGAAGTAAAAACAAAATAGCCACCAGCCAGAGGCAAAGTTTGATATTAACTAGTAAAGTTCTCACATCACCAAAGATCACCTATAAAACCTAGAAGGACCAGATTCCTCTGGGTTACCAGGCCAGGGATGAGGGGGGTCTGAGGGCCTCAGCCATGCCCCCCGACACCTGCAACTAGCCCAGCAATGACCACTGAGCTGCCACAAGAAGCACCCTGGGCTCCTGAGCTGAGGTGGTTGGGGGACAAGGGCTTCAGCTACACCCGCCTGACACCTGCAACCAGCCCAGCAATGACCACCGGGCCCCTGCAGGAAGCACCCCAGGCTCCCCAGCTGGGGCAGTGGGGGTCAAGGGCTTCAGCCACACCCCCCTAATACTCACAACCAGCCCAGTGACAACCACCGAGCTGCCACAAGAAGCACCCCGGGCTCCCGAGCTGGATTGGTGGTAGGGTGAGGACTTCAGCCACATCCCTTTGACATCTGCAAACAGCCCAGCAATGACCAAGACACTGCTGGAAGCCTCCTGGTCT
>NW_007738543.1:32905-33737 GCF_000696425.1 Galeopterus variegatus | reverse complement strand
AGCCCAGCAATGACCACCGGGCCCCTGCAGGAAGCACCCCAGGCTCCCCAGCTGGGGCAGTGGGGGTCAAGGGCTTCAGCCACACCCCCCTAATACTCACAACCAGCCCAGTGACAGCCACCGAGCTGCCACAAGAAGCACCCCGGGCTCCCGAGCTGGATTGGTGGTAGGGTGAGGACTTCAGCCACACCCCTTTGACATCTGCAAACAGCCCAGCAATGACCAAGACACTGCTGGAAGCCTCCTGGTCTCCCCTGCAGGAATGAGGGGGGTACCACAGGTCTCATCCCCACCCCTCCTCCTTCCTCTTCCTTTTACTCTATTTTCTTCCCTCTTCCCCTCTCCTCACCCCTAACTGGTCTGCAACAACATACAGAATGTAAAGAAATAATATTAATAAATAAATAAACTTAAAAAAAAAAAGACCACAGCCAAACTATCCCAGCAACATACATACTCTGGGTTTCCCTGACTGTTAAAAAAATTGATGCAGCTGTTTTTAGCCTACTTTTCCAGAAGACCTACCTCTTTGTAGATGACCAGTACTGGATGTGAGCTTTAATTGTTGGTAGTTTGACTTCTAATATTTATGAAAAGGTAGGGAATGGGGTTTTCTAGAGAGTAGTTTTTCAATGCAAGTTCCCAAGATCTTTTACCTTAGTGGGAGAGGGGATCAAGAAAACATAGCACTAGGGCCGGCCCGGTGGCGCACTCGCCAAGGGTTCGGATCCCATATAGAGACCGGTCCGCTCACTGGTTGAGCATGGTGCGGGTGCGACACTGAGGGTTGCGATCCCGTTACCAGTCATGAAAAAAAGACAAAAAGGGAAAA
>NW_007738543.1:26994-31495 GCF_000696425.1 Galeopterus variegatus | reverse complement strand
CTCTGGGTTTCCCTGACTGTTAAAAAAATTGATGCAGCTGTTTTTAGCCTACTTTTCCAGAAGACCTACCTCTTTGTAGATGACCAGTACTGGATGTGAGCTTTAATTGTTGGTAGTTTGACTTCTAATATTTATGAAAAGGTAGGGAATGGGGTTTTCTAGAGAGTAGTTTTTCAATGCAAGTTCCCAAGATCTTTTACCTTAGTGGGAGAGGGGATCAAGAAAACATAGCACTAGGGCTGGCCCGGTGGCGCACTCGCCAAGGGTTCGGATCCCATATAGAGACCGGTCCGCTCACTGGTTGAGCATGGTGCGGGCGCGACACCGAGGGTTGCGATCCCGTTACCAGTCACGAAAAAAAGACAAAAAAGGAAAAAAAAAAAAAAAAAAAAAGAAAAGAAAACATAGCACTGAAGTAGTTATTGTCAACCTAGTTCTTTTCTCTGTACTTTGGGTTTCTAATACATGAGATAGTACTCATATAGGAGTATAATGTGTTTTAGAAAAGGGACACTTTAAATAAAATGTCATGCTATTAGTCATAGTAGACACACATTGGGAAACAATGTTATAGCTGCATGAGACCTCGAAGTTAGTCTACAGTCAGTTTGGAGGGTGTGTGTTTACAGATTCCTTTCCATAATCACTGGACCCAAAAGACAAAATGAGGAAACCATCCTCTGAGTGACAGGAGATCCTGCATGGTCTTCCCAAGCAGGAAATTAGATAGTAAGGTGAGGATAGGACCTCATCTGAGTGTGTGTCTCCTCTGTTTTGAGTGTCTCAGTTTTGAAGGAGGATGGGATCCTCTCTACCCTCTTCTGAAGAAACCACTCATTTCCAGATCCTTGCATGGTTGACATGAGACATAATAACATGTGTTAGGGAGGTTACATTATCACCACTGTTTTTTCTGAAACATTTAAAATTCAACATTTAATTCCAGTTCAATACCACAGGTTTATTATGAGTTGTTTGTCCACCAACTCTTAGCCCTGCTTGAGAGACAAAAATCTTGATTTCAGCAAATATGACTTTCTGAAGAGCTCTCAAATGGGTGTAGTTAGTCATAGCCTGTCATTATCAACATTAGCATTTCCATTCAGACTAGTGCTTTACTTACTTTTCTGTTTTTGTCCCAGGATTTTTTTTTTCTTCCCTTAAAGGCCAGTGAGGCAGTACTAAGTAAGCAATAAATACTTGGAGAGCTAAATTGAGTAATGAGACAACAACAGTTAGATTCAATTGCCGCTTGGAAGTTTAGAGGGAAACAAAATCCTTTTTGCTTATTGATAAAAGAGAACCTATGGAAGATTCTAGGACCTGACTAAATAGTCTGGACATGCTAGAAAGGTATATTTTCAACTCCCTCTAATATGTATTCTTAAAACACTTTGGCTCCCTGGCTCTTAAACTCTTGCCCCTTCTATTGTCTTCTGGGAGCAAATGGTTGTGTTTGTCTCAGTGGAAAGCTTTGAAAAGAAGGCGATGACAGTCAGCTAAATAATTGTTCAGTGGGGGCTTGTGCTCCAGCCAAGTCACCTTTGGTGCCAAACTCCACAAAGCAGGACCAGGCACTGGTGGAAGCCTGGTGAGAATGTGGGGAAAGGCTTACCTAGAGACAGGAAGCCCAGGTTTGGAATCTTACAGGGACTTAAAATAAATCAGTGAGCTGTTTAGGTACATGGTTTTCTTCTTCAGTACAGTTAAAACCCTTTTTGGAAGAGGCTTTCAGGAGACAATAAGATGGGTTTGTGGTTCATGTCCTGAAATGCATTTTCTGATTGTGTTTCTGCTCATTGTTTCTTTGCTCAGTTATAAGAGGAGACATTCCATAGACCCCAGTTAACTCAAATGAATAACAAGCACTTTTCAGGAATTGGGGCTAAAATTGATGCAGTTTTCTATTTTAAAAGTAAGTAGATTTGGAAACCATGAAGATACTGTAAATTCCACTTTAAAACACTATAAAGCCTTCAGGATCAGTGAGAGGGCCTCCAAATCAGAAAGGGATAGGACTCTGCAGTTCTCACAGGGCCATGCAGGGAAAACTCAGAACAGGCAGGCTGGACGAATGAGCAGGGGCCAGTGGCACCAATGGTGTACACCTAGGGTGGTCTGGCAGGCAGGGGGACTGTGATTGTCACCACTTCCCGTGTGTCTGAGCATCTGGAATTTCCTGTGACAACATCAGCTGCGTGGCATGTGCAAGTGAGCATGTGGCAGCCAGGACTGGGGTAGCCTGCAGCTTTGTCCTCCTGCTACCTTGCATTCTTGACGTTTCTTTCAGTCCCTTCTACCTCGTAGGCCCTCTGGACTGGGGCTGTGGGTGGGAGGAGAGAAACTTGAGTTTGTGTTGGGAGGAAACTTAAGTTTGAGAGAAGCTTGAGTTTGTGTCTTCAAGCAAAGTCGGCCTAAGCAAACTTATTCACTGGGCCTAGATATTTTCATTTTTATGTTTTCCCTAGTGTCTTTTCCTCTATCCAGGACCCTATGTGTCCTACTGGGCCCATATCCAGTGTCTTGAGTCCTCCACGTGGACTGTGACTGGCTGTTGGCAGATATCTGGGGGCAGGATACATAGCCAGAGGTCCCCAACATTTATATTCTCAAATCACTTCTCATCTAATGTAGATAAGCTATAAAAACAGATCTATGTTTTTTAAAGAAACACAAGAGGAGAATTAAACGATTTAATTTGTTTTCATTTTTAGGACACTATTACTTCTTCCAAGGATCTAATCAACTTGAATATGATGTACAATTACATCGTGTCACCAAAAGACCGAAAAGCAATAGCCACTTTGGTTGCTAGGAATGGTGTAATTAATGGCGTTCATCAGTTCACTTCAGTTTAGTTTGTATTTATTGCATACTTGCTATGCGCTGCTATATACATAGTGATACATATCATAAAATAAGGTAAAATCTACAGGCCATAAATAAATGATTATATAGATAAATGAGTGTATGAAATATATAATGTTTTTGAATTTTGAATACATTCATTGCCAATTTTTGCCTGACTCTTATTACATTTGAAAATAGATACCTTCAAAGCCAAGAGAATACCTTTTGAAGAGTACTTTGTAAATTGGTTCCTAACGTTCTGGGACTGAGAAAATATACTTACTTCTGGCTTTATTATGTAATTTTGTTCAAATAAAAATGTTCAAAGAAAGAGTTTGGTTTTTAATATCTTTCTTGAAAAGCAGAATGTGCATTTTGAAAATAACTCTGGACATCCTCCTAAACAAAACAAGTCTCTCTGTGACCGTACCAAGGAGTGAATTGAAATATGGCAACTAGGAAAAGAAAAAGGCTTAGATTTCATTCAGTTACTTGTGTAAGGCCATCTGTACTCTTGGTCTCAAGACAAGAAAGCGTTCCCTAGAGTGCTCATGACCCTGGGAGGTCCTGCAGTGCACGAGCATGAGACGGGAGAAGAAGGGATGAAACGAGGACTTCCCACTCTGGCAAAATTTGCAGCTCAAGTCTCACAGTGTTGGCCGTGTCATTGCTGTGTGACATTGACAAGCTATGAAATTTAGGCTTTCTGAAATTTAGTAGTAAATTGTAGTGTTTCCCATCTCATGTGCTTCATGGTAAAAAAACAAACCAAAATAAAAAAAAAGAAAAAACAAAACAAAAGTATATGATGAGCATGTCACGCTGGTAGAGTGGTCTGTCTTTTACCAATTTTCTCCACTACCTTGACACATATTCCTCCTATGTTCTGGATTGTATAAATTGTAGGGTACTCACTAATAGCTCATGGGTTTGTGGAATACTTCTAGTTTTCAATTTAATGAAACATCATTGTTCAAGGTCCAATAAAATGGTCAAGCTCATTTCAAGTCAGATGATTAACTTTGATTAGTGGACTGAGCTGAAATCAGGGGAAATATGAGGAACAGAAAGAATCTAAATGGGCCTTTGTCCTTCATTTCTTAGATCCATTATCAACTCAAGTATGTGCTTCTTCAGCATACTGATCCTAGAGTTGTCTTTGCAAGGAGTAGGACCAGGTCAACTCTCAAAATGTTATTCCCGACAGGCAACTAGAGGCTAGGTTTCCTTCAAAAGGAGAAACTTCTCTACAGAGTCAGCATGAAAAGAAAATTATATGTTATCTGGGTTGAATTGTCCAATTTTCCAGGCTCACTTTTTTATCTTTATTCATTAAGTCAAAAATATTTAGAGTATGCTAGGTTTTAGAACCTGTGATAGGCATGGGAGATCCAAAGATGACTAAGTCTCTTCCTTCAGAGGCACAAAACATGGAAGAAACATAAAAAGGCAGATTTGCAAACAAATTATAGCACAATGGAGTAGGCAGTCTAATAGAAGCATATACAAGATAGAGAAGGGAGTGAATCTCTGCAGAAGGATTCAGGGACCACAAATCACTCACTTTTAAAAGCTGCTGCCACTTTCTGCCATGAGTAGAAGCAGCCTGAGGCCAGTGCCAGATGCAGCTGTCCCAGAATTGTAAGGCAAA
>NW_007738543.1:23395-25940 GCF_000696425.1 Galeopterus variegatus | reverse complement strand
CTGAACCCCTGATCTTGGTGTTGTAATACCACACTATAACCCAGTGATGTGACTGGCCAGCTGAGGTAGGATGATTTTTAAGAATCTGGATTAAGAAGTGATCTGGAATAGGGAATAGAGAAGAAAAAGCAGGTCGTGGTAATGGTGTTGTGATTGAGGAATGCAAATAATTTGGTCTGTTGAATCTGGGGAGAATTAAATCATCCCAGTGGGATTGTGTAGAAGGAAATGGGATAGGATCAAGGCCCTGCTAAGGGGTCTGGACCAGTAATTAAAATTGGATACTTCAGTGCATAGATAGAAGGTCACAATTTAAAAGTTAATGAGATATCCCAGGATAAACATAGGTAACAGTCTTGCTAAAATATATCAATCACACCTGGGGGATTATAGGATTATGCTGTTAGAATAAAAAAGTGTCAAGAAGGTCATAATGTACCAAAGAAAAAGCATTGTGCTTACTCTTGCAAGAAAACTCCCAGCTAATGGGGATTAAAATTTAAGGCTTTTGTCTTTTTTGTGTGTTCATATATAAATATAACATCCCAGGGTTATATTTGCTTTCTTCATATTGGAGTAACTCCTACTGGGTTTTCCTTCCTGCTGTGATAACTATAAAACTGGAGAAAATGTATGGAACAGCTGATTCTACTCATGGGACACCATATACTGCAAGAAATGGTCTAGGAGAGAAGAGATACAAAAGATACCAGCCCATAAGTCTTCCGTGCTTTCTACCTGTAGGCAATTCCCAAAACACAACACAGAGAAGGGAACCAGCAGAACACAGTGGTCTCACTGAGCTGAGAAGACAGACATTAAAGCTCAGGAGCTGGAGGTGGCTGTAAAGTGCAGGGAAGAGCGTGGAAGGGGAGGGAGCTCCAGAGACAGCACTCCCGAGAACGGGGACAGGACTCCCCCCTTGAGTCAGTTGATGAATACTAAGCTGCATTTGTACCTCCACAGAGCTGGAGACTAAGAAATTTCCAGAGATGCCACAGGGCTGGGAGAGGTTTGAGTTCCATTTAGCCAGATGGGCAAGGTATCATTAAACACCTGGGGCAGTAGGTGAAGTCTCTTGATAGTGGGGCTCAATTAGCCCTGACTAAAAACTACACTAGACCTGCCCTGAGAAAGATTAACATCAACCTTTGAATCAACCTTTGATTGATCTGATCTGCACATTACTTAACTGCCTGCCTTAATGAAATTAAATACTTTTTTTTTTTTTTAAAGCAAGCAATGCTTTATTAAAAGAGGAGATAGACTTATGCATAAGGGGNCAAAAAAAAAAAAAAAAAAAAAAAAAAAAAAAAAAAGGAATACTGAAAACCTAAATTACAGTCTTGGAGAGGACAGATGTGAGCAACAGGTAGAAGTAAGAATTAATAGGATTTGGTAACTACTTTTCATGTAGGGTATGACCAAAAAGGAATGATACAGAATCATATCTTGTTTGTTTTTTTTGTTTATGTTTTTTCTTTGGTGTCTGGCCGGTAAGGGGATCTGAACCCCTGATCTTGGTGTTGTAATACCACACTATAACCCAGTGATGTGACTGGCCAGCNACAGTTAGTTAAAATAACTTTCAAAAATGAAAAACAGGGCAGACTTTAGACAAGCAACAGCTGAGAGAATTCATGATCAGAAGGCAGGCACTACAGGAAATGTTAAAGGAAGTTTTCCAGCGGAACAAAAATAACATATCAACACAAAGAAATGAAGAGCATCATAACTATTGAGTTACAAAGGTGAATATAAAAGAGACAGTTTTTCTATTTTAAAATATTTTAAAAATAACTGACTATTCAAAGCAAAGAAATAAAAATGTGTTATGCAGCGGGTAGCATATATCCAAGTAAAATGTATGATGACAATAGTACAAAGGAAAATACAGGTGAAAGGTTGTTGTATGTGAACTTGTACAATACTACTTGGATGTAAATTCTGATAAGTTAATGATGAAAATTGTAATCCTAAGAAAATCCCTAAAATACAGACAAAGTTATAGCTAATAAGCCAATAATATTGATATAATAGAGTATAGAAAATCATTCACACAAAAGAAGACATGAAAAGAGGAAAAAAAANTTATAAAGTTATAAACATTTTCAAGGGTTTACAGAAAAAATGAACATAATATGGACAGAAACGAAAGATATGAGAGAAGCAAATGGAACTAGAGCAGAAAAAATGCCATATGTGAATTCAAAACTGAGCTGATGAAGCTTAATAGCAAATTAGACACTATAGAAGTAAAAAATCAGTACAACTGAATACATATATACAGAGGCTTAGTGATATGTGTAACTATCTCAGACAGTCTACATTACTGATAGCCCAAAAAGAGTAGGGGCTATAAGTATCTGAAAAAATAATCACAAATACATTTTGAAATTTGATGAGAAATCTCAACTCAAGATGCTTAATAATCTCAAGCAAAATAGGATAAAAGAAAACCACATCAGGGCACATTATAATAAAATTGTTCAAAACCCATGATAGATAAAATATCACAGAAACAGTGAGATGAAAAAAAAAAAAA
>NW_007738543.1:17585-21805 GCF_000696425.1 Galeopterus variegatus | reverse complement strand
AAAAAAAAGAATGAAAGAATGAGACAAATAGAAAACAGCAAGACTGTAGACTTAAGTCCAATCATATTAATAATCACATTAGTTATAAATTGTCTAAACACTCCAATTGAAAGAAAGAGATTGTAAGAGTGAACCTGTTTCCTGTCCATAGAAATACACTTTGAATAAAAAGACATTGGTAGGTTAAAAGTAAAAAGATGGAAAATGATATACCATGCAAACACTAATCATAAGACAGAAGGAGTGGTATATTAATGGCAGACAAATGAGACTGCAGAACAAAGAATATTACCAGATGTGTGGAGCTCTAGCTCTCCAAGTGCGATCCCTGGCCCAGGTGCATCAATATCATTTGTCAGAAACTTATTAGAAATGAAAATCTCAGGTTCCATCCTAGACCAATTGAATCAACTCAGGACTGAAGCCCAGAAGTCTGGGTTTTATCAAGCCTTCTAAGTGACTCTAAATCATACCACAGTTTGAGAACCACTGATATAGAGGAAAATTTCATAATTACGAAAGACTCAATTAATTAAAAAAGACCAAACTAGCTATCCATGTTATATTTGGATGCCAGTGCTGCTACTTATCTGATCACATAAACTTGTGATGGTTTATTTAATCATGCTAAACATTTGTTTACTTATCTGTGAAATGTGCTTATTAAATCCTAGCGATTGTGTATAATATATGTAAAAACATCACTGACACATAAGCAGTGATTGATAAATTGTGCTGTTGGGGTTGTGCAATAATTTGATACATTTTTTACCGGTGTCCCCATGTCATACCAGTTGCCCCCTCTGCATATTTATTCCTGCTTTTCTCTCCTTTAATGCTGCACTCTTGACCTTGTACACAAATCTTAATTTCCCTTTTAGTCACAAGCAAGTCCAGCTTTCACTGGTCTTCATCTCCTCTGGTGTACTTTTTAAAATCTCATACTTTGGTACTTAAATACATATATATGCCTTTCTTAAAACATTTTTAACATGTTTTATTTTTGTAATATTTGATAATACCACATATAGTTGTAACAGTGGATATGTTTGATGCTTAAAAGAAGTCATAAAGCATTATATGAATATATTGAAATCTGTCCATTCTACTGTCCAGTGATCATTTGGGTTATTTCCGGTCTTTTGCTATTACAGACAAGGCTGTAGACTCTTGCCCAACTCAGGCAACACACGTGCAAGAGGTTCTGTGTGGTATATTCCAAGATATGGAATGACCAGGTTCTGCAATGATGAAATGTTTAACTGCCTCAGGCAGCTCTGATGATAGACAATTGATGCTGATTGTTTTTGATAAATGTCCCAAGCAAAGGTTAATTGCACTGGGTGTGCTCTGAGTCAGCTCAAAAAGAAATAAGCCTTGTGAGTGAGGATTTTTCAGGGAACTGCTACACAGGCCTAATAGTAAAAATTGTTTGGAAATAGGCCTTTGAAAGAGCTCTAATTCCACTCTGAGCCCCAAAAAGAAATAAGCCTTGTGAGTGAGGATTTTTCAGGGAACTGCTACACAGGCCTAATAGTGAAAATTGTTTGGAAATAGGCCTTTGAAAGAGCTCTAATTCCACTCTGAGCCGAGTGGCTGCTAGTTTGCTTGTTTTCACTGTAATTGTGGGCTGTTGGTTTATAAGGCCACCATAGAGTTCTTCCAGAAACTCAGCTGTTTTTCTTGAATATATGCCACCCAGATTGTTGTAAGCCTTTGGTTTAATTCCTGGTTTCTAAAAAAAAAGATTTTGGACATTTTTTAAAGCCAATATTCTCATTGCTTTTATGGAAAGGGATATTTCGAAGGTCCTTATTCCACCACTCAGGATGACATCGTCTTAAAATTAATTTTAATGTATCTGAATTAATCAATCTCTTCTTTTACAATGCCATGTTTAAGAAGTCCCTTTCCATCACAAATCCTAAAGCTATTCTTCTATACTTTTTCTTAAACAGGTTAAAAGAAAATAGAATATAGACTTTTTCTGTTAAAATGTTTTAAAGACAGTAGAATATAGAATAGAAGAAAAAGAATGGAGAATAGAATTCTATATTTTCTGGTAAAAAGTTTGAAAGTTTTATTTTTAAAAATCTGCAGTGTCTTTAGTTATGTCTCTTTTTCATTCTTGGTAATATTTATGCTTTCCCCTTTTTCCTTAATATCACCAGAAGAGTTTCATTTTGTCATTATTTTTATAAAACCACATCTATATTTTGTTAATTAATTTTTTGTATCTTTAGTTCTATGTCAGTGTTTTCATGCATATATATTATCTCTATCCTACTTTCTTTGTATTCAGTAAAGGATATTTTTATAACTTCTAAAGTTAGATGCTCAGTTCAGTTAATATTCTGCATTTTAAAAAAATCATTCTTTAAGCTATACATTTCATTTAAATCACTCTTTCACTGCATTCTATGAGTTTTGTATGTAGCAATTTTAGTGTCTTTGGAATGAATGGTACTGTAATAGTTCCTTCTTAGGCTCAGGTATATTTAAAAACAGAGCTGTCACTAGACTAGGTGGTATCTTTGTACTAATTAGAAAAAAGACTGCTGTGGTTGAAGATCCTTTATTTCTCCCTGACAGAACATTATATTAACAAATATGCAGATCTATAATGTCTATAATGTGAATGGCGTCCTTTATAGAGAGGGTCCTTGTTCAGTATACAACCTGCACAACTGTATACTGCAGATTCTACTTAGAAGTGCCAGTAGAAATTTCCAAATATACTGGGTTTTTAACATTTATCCTTTTGTTACTTATTTCTTACCTAAGTGTGTTGATTTAGAGCAATGATAACAATTATTTGTAACTTTTTAAAAATGCTAGTATGTGGCCAATTTTTATGAAGCTTCTATGTGTCCTTCAGTTAGTCAAGATTCTTAATTGTGAATAGAAGGTTTAATATTAGTGGATGAAGTTAAGCTTGTTCATTTTGTAGCCAAAATTTTATCAATTTTTTATTATGTGTATTTTTTGTCTATATGATCTATTAGTAATTGAGAAATGTGTTAAAATTTCCACTCCATTGTGAATTTTTTTTACATCTTTCAGTTTTAACAAATTTTGCTTCAGATTTTTTTGTAGCAATCAATCTTATACGGAAAAAAACAAGTTCAGAAATTTTATATTGTGATTATGAATTGAATATTTCATCATTATGAAATAATCTCTCTACTCCTAAATATTTCTTTTGCTCATTGAAGTATATTTTATTTCCCTTACAATGGTTATCCTAGCTTTCTTTTGGTGAATATTTGCCTGGTATATCTTTCATTTTTCAACTTTCATATGTTCTCAAGTTTTATTTTTGTTTGCCAGTGTTAAGGGGATCCAAACTCTTGATTTTTGTTCCTAAATTTTAGATTAAGATTTAGTGAAAGATTAAATGGCTGATTCTCTTTATCTCTTTCTTTCTTTTCGAAGTGTAACTTGCAATCTTTCCATCTAGTAATTGGTGAGTTTGGAGCAGTTACATTTATTGTGATTATTGACATGCTTGGACTTATTTCTACATTCTTGATCTGTGCTTTTAATCTATAGATCTAATCTGCATATTTTTATCTGTGCTTTTAATCTACACATTTTCACTTTTTTTCATATACTGAATTCTCTGGTCATCAGTTTTCTTACTCTATATTATACAATTCTGGTTTAGAAGACTTTAGCTGCATTTCTCTCTCCTTTAGTGATTATTCTTAATATTTCACACTGCCTATCTAACAAAGTGTAAATTACATAAAACTTCCCACTCAAAATAAAAAAGATTTTGAAATATTTTAAATGGAAGCACCGTTATTGATTTACAATATGTTGTTGTCAAAACCAGAGGCCCTTTCCCCAAAGCCAGCCATAGAGACTAAAATTATTCTCTAATCTTCCCCACACCAACTCTGCCTTTCTGACTTGGAGCTAGCCATAAAGAAATTCTCTGACATACCTTGTCTGATAGTAGGTCATAAGACCCCCATTCCCAAAAGTGTCCTGCCTCATCCCCTGGAGGAATCAATGCTATGCAGAGAGGCCGAGTAGAATCCAAATGGACAAGCTTGGGATCCCCTGCTTAGTCTATCAGCATTAGATCATGCTTTTCTTGTCTAATCATATTTCTACACAGCTGGGCCTGCTTCATAGAACCTAAGCATAAAAATGAACAGTTTTTCTTATATCTTTAAGTATTTATTCTGCAAGATCCCGGTCACGTAAAACTA